>NC_056745.1:1160156753-1160173805 GCF_019279795.1 Protopterus annectens
ACCCAAATGTGTCCTAGCAAGTTATATGTTTTACACATATACATAAATATATATAAAAAAAAAATATATATATATATATATATATATATATATATATATATATAGATATAGATATATAGATATAGATATATAGATATAGATATACATATATATAGGTATACATATATAGATATATACATACATATATATATATATATATATATATATATATATATATATATATATACATATATATAGAGGTGATGTTGGTTATGACATGATTTACTGATTGCCTTTGTCCATCAGAAACATGGATGCCAGACCAGTGGTGAATTTTCGATTTCCAATCCAATGGCCCTAGTTACTCTTAAGCAGGGTTAGGGAGGGACTTTGTTTCACATGGATGGGGAGCCTGTTCCAGAGAAAGGGAATTCTCTACAATATATATCTTTCTCTCCAACATGTCCTATTTATGTGCCAGGCAGAATTTAGATCTTTAGATCTAGCAGTTCTGATGCTATTTGTTTTGCAGATGTGCAAAAGATTCATCAGAGCAGGGTCCAGGGATGCCTTGTATGCCAGGCAGAGATCACCTCTTAGTAGTCTGAAGGAGACTGAGTATAGAGATAGGGCCTTGAATCGATCCACATAGGACATTGTGTTTATGCCCTGTATTATTTTTGTAATGGACCTTTGCGACTATTCCATTTGCTGCATGTGCCTGGTCAGGTACATACCAAATGGGGCATCATACTCAAATAAGGGCCAAGTATAGTGGTACAATGACTTCCCTGGTCCTAGATTTCATGACCTTACTTATAAGTTGCGCAACACAGAAGGATTTCCTTATTACCTTATACACATGTTGGTTGAAGGCTAGGTTACTGCCTACATGTGTTCTTAGATCTCTGACTAGTGGGTCAGCTCTTAGGGGTGTTTTATTGATGAAGTAGTTTCCTGAGATGGCTGACTTCTCAAAAGGTGGTATAATGCATTTCTTTGCTTGAGTTTTAAGCATTGGCTTTGGCACCAATTGTTAGTCTGTGTTAAACCCTCCTGTATGATGTTAGTGTCTTGGAGGGATTCTATTATTGCTCTCAGTTTGCAATCATCCACAAACTTGGTTAGCCAAAGCCCTTTGACATTAGCCTTGACTTTTGAGAAGTAGATGCCAAAGAGGACCGGGCCCAGCAAAGAGCCTTGAGAGACTCCACTGGTGACTGCCCTCTTTCAGGAGGTGGTCTCACCAATCCTAGCTTCCTGGGTCTTACCTGTAAGCCAGCTGGCTATCCAGCTTGTTATATAAAGGTTTATTCCTAATTCCATAAGTTTATTAGCAATGTCAGAGTGGGGTACTGTACATACCTCTCAACCTCTTAGCGCAAGAAATCTGGACAAAGCCTGACATAATGGGGGGGGGGGGCAAAGGCCCAAAAATAGGGACATTTTAAATACTGCTCTTATAAACGCAAAACATTGCTAGAGTAACAGGGTTTGTTTTAACATACATTTTCTGAAGGATTTGAAGTCTGAAACTCAAATGTACATCATTATTTATTGACTTCAATTCTCAGATAATTCCAGTGATTTGCCAGAAAACCACACATTTTATGAGAAAAAGACCAAAAATATGAGCGAAAAATCTGGACATTCTGCAAAAGTCTGGACAGTTGAGAGGTAAGGTACTGTATCAAATGCCTTAGCCACATCAAGGTAGACAGTATGCACTGTTTTACCCTCATCCATTGCCTTGGTGACCTCTCAAAGATGTCCACCAGATTCAGTAGGTATGACCTTTCTTTGACAAAGCCAAACTGGGAAGGATCCAGTATCTGAAGGTCTCCCCATCCTTGTTGATAATTTCCATGATAATTCTTTCCATGGCTTTGCATATAAGACATGTCAAACTAATGGGTATGTAGTTCCCGGGATCTGTTGACGGTCCACACTTATGAAGCGGGATGACTGTTGCAGTTCTCCATTCTTTTGGCACGGACCCTGTTTTAAGACTATAGTTAAATAATAACTCCAGTGGCCCTAATAGGTCATGTTTTATACTATTCAGGAGACATCCTGGAATATTATTGGAGACCACTGAGGCTGTGTTCTTGGCCTTAGCAAGCACAGCCAGGACATGCTCTCTATTTGTAGTTGGAGGAGTTATATTTTAAGGTATTTATTGGGGGGGCTGGGGATGAGTGGGGTTAAAGCTGGAAATTAATTTGTCAGCCAGCAGATTCACTATATTACCCAGCTCAGTGAATGTTGCACCATTAACCACCAGTTCAGCACACTGCTGTGTACTGCCTTTGAGTTTTCTGACATAGCTGAAGAAGGCCTTATGGTTGTCTTTTGCCTGGAAGGCTATCTTGACCTCATAATTGCAATAATAATGTTTTAATTATTATTATTATTAATAATAATAATAATAATAATAATAATAATAATAATTTATTGGACTTAATTAGCTCTCTTAGCTGTCTGATTATTTTGATGAGAGAGTTCATATCTTTATGGGAGTTACTCTTCCTGATTTTAGCCACGTTTTTTTCCCTTTTGTTGTATAACCTGTTTAATTTGGGATGCCACCATGTTGGTTTGTTTTTGGAGTTAGCTTTGGGCTTACTTCTGGTAGGTACAGCAGCCTCTATGCAGCCAATGACATGGTTGTACAGAGTTTCTATGAACAATTCTGGATAGGCTTCTGTGTTTTCTAGATTTGGAGGGGCACTAAATTTTTGACAACTTATTGCTTAATAAAAGGTAGCTTGCCTTGGAATAGTTCCTAACTGTTACTGGGTTTACTGAGTTGATTTTGAATTTAAGGGGAGACTGTTTTATGGTTAGACATACCAGGGAGGACATAACCTTAGGGGTAGTACAACATTCTTTTCTATTTGTGAGTACGAGGTCTGTTATGGACCTCTTGTGGGTGCATGTACTAACTGGTAAAGGGTGTCTGCATTTACAAAGTCCTGGAATCTCTGTACCTTCAGATGTTGGGCCATGTAGGATTCCTAGTCTATAGTAGGATAATTAAATTCACCTATAAGCAAGGTACGAAACTGGCTAGTGAGTGTCTCCGGTAGGTTTAAATATGCACTATGAGTTTCATGGGACATAGAGGGTGACCTATAGCTTGTTAGGTTATGGAACAGGATTTTATCTGTAGTGACCTGCATGTGGAATAACTGCAGTACATTATCCTGTTTAACCAACTTAGCGGTATGCTTGTTATTGATGTAGATCAAAACACCTCCACCTGTAGTCCTTGTCTGTTTAGTTTATTGGTCTAAATGTGTGGAAGGCACTGAAACCTGGCACTGCTGGGGTACTCTTTGTAGCTTTAAACCATGTCTTGGTAACTGCACAGATGTCCATATTCTTTTGGGTAAGGAAGGCTTGGCGGGAGTACTCCTGGCATTGAGTAGTAACATCTTGAGATTCAGTTGAGTTGATTTTGCTATGTCAGTAGGATTGTCAATTTGACATTGCCTAAAAATGGGGAAGGGTAACGTTTTAGCCAGTATTCGAAAGCCTAGAGGGTATAGGTGCAGATCATCCCTGGCAAAGCAACATGGTTTGTTAACCATGTCTTCCATGCAGAAACTCATCCATTTGTTAAAATCAATCATCTTTTGCTGATGTTGTGGCATTATTCTTGGTGAAGATAATATAATCTCTCTCTCTTTATATAGTCTAGGGAGGTATGTATCAGGTTATCTACACCTACATGGACTATGATGGAATCGTACTGGTACCTGTGGCGTAATTACTTGAGTGTATGCAAAATGTGTCAGATCTTGGCTCCAGATATGCAACTAGCCATTATATTCTCCTTGTTCAGTCTGGTTAGAGGGGAATCAGTATGTCTTACAATGGAGTCCCCTATGATTTGAGTCCTGGGAAGTGTGCTCATAAGCAGGGAGTCACCAACAGTGCTTATAGCTTTTGCAGGCCTTGAGACTTATCAGAAAAGACAAGGCCACAGATATACTCTGTGTATTTAAGTATCACCCAAGAAACAAATTAGCCAATTAGAAAGCATGTGAAATGTGCAGACTATGTAATTTTACCAGCATTTAACATTAGAAAATCATCATTTCTGTTAAAATATAAACTTTTCAGGCTTTTTAACTACATATATGACAGCTTGACTTGGATACTGTACTGAATGAAACCAGAAATATTTCTGACCTTCTGCCAGATTGTGGAAGTGCAATGTTTCTGCATGTACTTTAAAATGCACGTTTATTGCCAGAAGCTCAGCAGTCTTTGTTGAAAGATAATGTCTTCCACGGTTTGCAATAGAAGACAGAAAAACAAACACACAAGATGTTCTTAATCAAAATATTAAGAAAAATAACATGGGAGGGCCATACAAAGTAGACATCAGTTTCTCTTTATGTTTCTTTTTGCCTACTGTGCATGATTTTGCTAAGCTCATCACTCTTCCAGCCTATTTCACTGTTGCTGGGTTCCAGATTTTCTTTTAATTTTCAAAAAGCAAGAGAGAGAAAATTAGTGATTAAGGATTTAAAGAATATGCATGAAGAAAGCAACACACTACAAAAATGGAATACAATAAAATAAGCTTCATTTAGCTGTATTTTTATATTAACAAGATCTCCCATGTTAATTACAGATGTTTAGATTCACTGGTTCATATATCACAAGATATGGGGATGTTTTTCAGTGGCTCCTAGACTGCCAAAATGCATTTTTTTTAATTTCAGCATAACTTTATTGTAACTTCAGTTTTCAAATTTATACAAACTGCATTTGTCTCGGATAATATACTTCTTCAATCTTCATCTTCCATCAGCAGGGAGGCATACATGATAACTGCCTCCCCACTGGTTTACCTAACTTATACAATCCTCCTTAACTTGCAACTGATGATTATAATTTGCAATACTAACAGTCTTAGATTATTGTATGTTCTTCTTCCCTTGCTCAGTCACAGAAGTAAGTTAACCCATTGTTTTTCATATGGAAGACATTCTCCATGCTTGACAAATATGCACATAACCTCCTACCTCCTTACACCATCTCATATCATCAGCAGGTTTTACTGTCTCCCTCATACTCTTTTCTTGCACTTTCTTGCCTATTTATCTATGTCACAGATGTAGCTTGGAACTGACTTTTCCCTTTAATCTACCTTTTTTCTTTGTCCTTCTGCATTTCCTCCAATAAATGTTCCTCGTTACTTATGTTTTGGCCTTCCCTTTTTCCATTTCCTGTTTATGGCCTATTTTTGCCAGCAGGATTGTTATCTATATTAGCTCTCTCACTTATATCTCCTAGACATGAGATCCCTAGAAAATATTTTAGCTTTATTACTGTTACTTTCCCTTCAGTATGTTCAATGATCAGGGTTTTTAGAACTATAGCACAAACAGAAATGGGGACATTTGGCCCTCTTGCCTTATCCTTCTTGTGGTCTACACATTATCGGACACTGATACCACCGTCATACCCTTACATTTGTTTTGTATCAGCAGTGCAAACGACTCTGGTATCCCACATTTCCTCAGTGTTTGAAAAAGGTAGTGCCATTCTGTGCTATCAAATGCTTTCTCAGAACCCAGTGACACTACTGCCACTTTCTTCCCTTTTTCTTGTGCATCTTGCAACATCATAGCTGGTCACTAGGATATTCTCGAAGAAGTGCTGAGAGGCTCTGGCTGTCATTTTATATCTTTATAAGATTGTGGTCACCCCCTTTAATACTTTGTGGATTACAAATAACTGGGATCCATATGACCTCCAACTTGGGCCCCATCATGCCGGCAGCAAGACTGTAAGTAGTCACTGGCCAGTGAACAAGGTATAATAGAGTGTTCCATAGTAGGTCTGTTTAGAATTGATCAAGGGGGTAAAGGGTGTTAGTACTGCTGAATAACATTGCATTCTCTTATATTTGTATTGTGACACTACAAATCTTCATTGTTCAAAGACATTGCATTTTGCCATGCTAGTACTGCTGCCTTAAAGAATCTTTACTGCTCAATGACATTGCATTTTCTCATATTTGTATTGTGGCACTAAAAATCCTCATTGTTCAATGACATTGCATTTTGCTCGTGTTAGTACTGCTGCCTTCAAGAATTTTGCTGCTCAATGACATTGCATTTTCTCATATATGTATTGTTGTATTATGACTCTCTTATTGCTTAATGACATTGCATTTTTCCCATGTTTGTATTGCTGGATTATAAAGCTTTACTGCTCACTGATATTGCCTTATTTGTGCATGTTTGAATGTCAAGACCTTATTCTGTTGAGTTCTGGGGAAGAGGGTGAGTGTATGTTTTCATTGCATGCATATTCTCACCTTGATTTATTGTTAACTGGTGCACTGTTGAAATAATTTGTTTATGGTTGTGCTATTGCCTTTTTAAACTAGATGTGTCATCTAGAATAAAATCTGTCCCTCTTGCCACCTTGGTTTGTTGGGCCTAATAGGGGTGTCACCAGAGTCAGGTAGGAAGGAACCCAGATCTCTTCAGCTACACCTGCGGGTGCGCTACATTTGGGGGGGTCTTCCGGGATTTCATGTACTGCCTCAGACTCCACCCTATTCCCCTGCACATGTGGAAAGCAAATCCAGCAGAAACATGAACCCAGAAGTAGCCGCTAAGTGATGCAAACAGCACAATGCTCAGTCAGAGCATTGCTTAGTTCTGGTGTTACCAGGGGTCACATGGACTGATATCAAGATACATCAAGTCACAGGATCCAGCCAGTTGTGGGGCGTGGATTTTTGTTGGACAGCACTGTGGACCCCACTGAGCAGAACACATTGGCCTTATTAGAATGGAAAAGTCCTTTAGTGTATGAGCACATACCTTTGAGTGTACAAATTTCAGGTGAGAGTGCAGTCCTTGTGGTAATCCCTGAGAAGTACACTAACTAAGCAACAGAGAAAATACCTGTGGAAGCTATCCAAGTAGGTCAGAACCTTACACCAGAAGCTGCAGCTTCACTGCCCATAAATACTATAGGGCCTGAAGTTTTGAATGCTTTGGGAAGTATTGTAGAAAAATGCTTAAAGCCTACACAGCCATTCACTGGGTTTGGCTACCGCAAATTGTGTTTCTTTTCTGGCAAACAACCCATACCTCAGGGAGAGGAATCCTGGATAGATCAGGTTTCACAAGCCCTAGAGGAGTGGTATATCCCAGAATCTCAGAAAAAGCAGCGGATAGCTGAAAGTCTAAAGGGATTAGCTGTGGATACAATACGCAACCTAAGGATGGGTTAGCAAGATTTCACGGCCAAGGACTATTTAGGAGTACTGCAGGATGTGTTTGGAAGGACTGAGAGGGCTGCTGACCTACTGTATCAGTTTGAACATACATACCAAGAAGTTGGTGAGAAACTATCTGGTTGGGTTAAGGTGTTAGGGGTTAAGGTGTACAAGGTGCACACAAGGTGCAGGGTTTGAGGGATAATTGGATAGGCTTTTAAATTTAATGGCCTGCATGCAGTTAGCTTAGTACTAAATTAGTATTTAGTATTAGTATTAGTATTTAGTACATTAAGTGATTAGATAAAATGCTCCACCAGATCATCCTAAAGAAGGGGGTGGATGTGAAAGTAGCTGACCAAGTACAGATCGGACAAATTTTACAGGGAGCTCAAGCTATGGACCCCATTGTGTGGAAAATGAGGATGAGAAATAGGGAAGAAACTCTAAATTATTCTCAGTTGGATAAAGAGGTGAGGGAAAAGGAAGCTCTGTCGGAAGCCAAATCTCAGTGTTCAACAGCAACTAAAACAGTGAGTGAACACCAGCAGGAGCCTATAGCCATGCTCAATACTCAAACAGGAGTCGTGGCTCAGAGTGTCTGCAATGTAGAGGTGTCGCAGTTGTAGATGCAGGTGTCTTCCCTGACTGACGCCATAGCTCAAGTCACCAAGACAGTTGCAGAATTGCAGAAGGCCATGGTAACTTTAGCTGAAGGAAGAAATACATCAGCTACAGCCTCCATGAAAGGACTCATGGAAGAACTGAATCAGCCAATGCTCAGAGTTCCTACTGGATTTTGTTTTCACTGTGGAGATGCAGGGCATATAAAGTGACAGTGTCCTAATGCAGAGAACTTGAAAAGAGTGAACAAACTATTATTGGCTAGTGCAATGCAGGGAAACTTCAAAGGGTCTCAGTGAAGGAGCCAGCTGAGTGCCCAGTTACAAAGAGCTCCATAAAATCTAACATCAAGAAACAGCATCCTGAATCTCTTTTCCACACTAACCCTTGTAATAGGGGAGAGAGACTACCTCCTATGCACACTTCTAGCTCATCTGAGGTGAACAACCGAATTGGAAAGCCATCTCAGCCAAAATCTCAGCATTTCAGACCGCAAAACATTACTAAGCAAGTCTTATCCATTAAAATGGCGAGGTCAACTGGCGGTACCTCAACCACATGCTGACTGCCATACAGCTGAACAACACTAGAAACAGAAACTACCCGATGGCCTACTGGGACCTTCCCCTGTTGTGTCAGTAAAAATAGAAGGAGTGTATAGTAAAGCACTGTTGGATACTGGTGTACAAATCATCATTCTGTACAGAGACTTCTATCAAAAATACTTAAAGCATTTGCCACTTGAAAAGTTGGAAGATTTGGAGATCTGGGGACTAAGTGACACGAAGTTCCCTTATGATAGTTATGTCTCACTCAAGTTAGAATTTTCCACTTCAGTTGTTGGGTCAACAGACGTTTTTGAAACACTCGCTGTTGTGTTCCCCAGACCAAAAGGAAAGGATTCAGCCTCTATTTTAGTGGGGATAAATACTGACCTTGTCAGAAGAATGCTAATGCCTCAGTTGACCCAGGAGCACCCAACACTACATCCTCTCCTGAGACCAGTTTTCTGTGCCCTTCAAAGGGAGAAGGATAGTAAGAAAGATGAAATTGGTCATGTGCGCACCCTGTCTGGGAAAGAGCATATAATTCATCCTGGTCAGGTCACCTGCTTGAGAGCCAAAGTGAGGATGTGTGGACAAACAGTTTCCTCTCATCTCATGATGGAAACGAATCCAGAAAATGACTTGCCACCGGGGCTGGAACTAGTCCCAGAAGTTTGGCCTGCAGACAAGTTAAAGCATCCTTATGACACTTTGCCTATGGGGTTGAAAAATAAAGGAAGCACTCCCATTGTCCTGCATTCACAAGTGCATTTGGAAAATGTTTATCCTGCCACTCCCTTACCTGCTTCTGTGTTAACAAGGAATGAGAGCAGAGCCAACGAGCTGAAGCTGGAAGATATTGAGTTAGGAGGTGGTCTCTTGCCCCCTGAGTGGCTAACCAGAGCTAAAGGGCTACTAATGAAAAAGAAAAATTGTTTTTCTACTAGTGAACTAGATGTGGGCTGTGCAAAATGTGCAGAACACTGAATAAGAGTAAAAGAGGACCGGCCCTTCAGGGAACGTTCCAGAAGAGCAGCCCCAGGAGACCTGGAGGACTTAAGAAATCATTTGGAAGAACTAAAAGCTGCAGGCATAATTCGAGAGTCAAGAAGTCCATATGCCTCTCCCATTGTCATTGTCAGGAAAAAGAATGGGTCAATTTGCATGTGTGTTGACTATCGTACTCTGAATCAGTGAACCATTCCAGACCAGTACACAACTTCCTGGATTGAAGATGCTCTAAATTGCCTGGTGGGCAGTAAGTGGTTCAGTGTGCTAGACTTAAGGAGTGGATACTATCAAATCCCTATGCACCCAGAAGATAAAGAGAAGACTGCTTTCATCTCCCCTTTGGGATTTTTTGAGTTTGATCGCTTACCTCAAGGTTTATCAAATGCATCAGCAACTTTCCAGAGAATCATGGAAAGAACAGTTGGAGACATGCATCTCCTGGAAGTCTTTGTCTACCTGGATGACATCATTTTGTTTGGGAGGACCCTAGAGGAGCACGAAGAAAGACTGATGAAGGTATTGGACAGGATTGAGAAGGAAGGCCTGAAGCTGTAATTAGACAAATGCAAGTTCTTCCAACCTTCAGTGACCTATGTGGGACATGTAGTGTCTGTAAATGGAATATCCACAGATCCCAGCAAATTTGAAGTGGTGACATCTTGGCCCAGACCCAAAACTATCACAGAGCTGCGATCTTTTCCGGGGTTCTGCAGTTACTATAGAAGGTTTGTAGAAGGATTTTCAAAGATAGCAAGACCCACTCAACCATTTGCTTCGAAATGATGAGAAAGCAGATGAAACAGATGAAGATATCCTTGTGAAAAAGCCTAAGGGACTGAGAGGTTCTAAAGAACTCATCGAGAGTCATTGGGCTCCTGAGTGCGAAGAGTCATTTAAACAGCTTAAGTATTTCCTCACACATGCCCCTGTGCTAGCATATGCTGACTCTACAAAGCCATACACTTTACATGTGGATGCTAGCAGGGATGGCTTAGGAGGAGTCCTTTACCAGGAGTATGACAAGAAGATGAGACCTGTGGCTTTTATCAGTCAGAGTTTATCCCCCACAGAAGAAACTACCCTGACACAAGTTGGAATTCCTTGCCTTAAAGTAGGTGGTAGTGGGACAAGATGCATGACTATTTCTATGGGGCTGAATTTGAAGTGCAGACTGACAACAATCTCTGATGTACATCCAGACCACTGCAAAGCTAGATGCTACTGGCCACAGATGGATGGCAGCTCTATGCAACTATAATTTCAGTTTGAAATACCGCCTAGGAGACGAAAATGGAGATGCTGATGGTCTGTCCAGAAGACTTCAGGGAGATTTACACCCCGACAATGAATGGGTGGAAATTCCACTGCCAGGGGTGAGAGCTATGTGTCAAATTGCAACCTGCTATCAACATACTGAATGTTGGGCCCAGAGGTTGGGTCTGTTTGCAGCAAACATACTCCAAGCTTACTGTAATCAGGTCACTTTGCAGGCTTCATCGCTACCAGCTTTGAGCAACAGTGATCTCAGGAGAGATCATAGAGAAGACCCCTTAGGTCAGCTGGTGGTAGCTGCTATAGAGAAGAAACAAGTTAATATGCTTTGCACGGATATTCATCCTCTGGTGAGACTTTTGGCTAAAGAATGGGACAGACTCCAGATACAGAATGGACTAGTGTATAGGAGATCTCCTAGTGCACTCAGCAGTGAAAAAGGGCAATTGTTGCTTCCTCAGAAGTATAGAGAAGTAGTACTGTGGTCATTGCATGATGAACATGGTCATCTTGGTTATTACAGAACTATGGGTCTGGTACGAGATAGGTTCTACTGGCCATGTATGAAGCAAGATGTTGAGGATTATTGTTGTACGTGTCTTCGCTGCATTCAGAGAAAGACTCTGCCGGCCAGAGCTGCCTCACTGGGTCAAATGGAAAGTAATGGACCCATGCAACTGGTCTGTATAGATTTTCTGTGCATTGAACCGGATGAAGGCGGAATCAGTAATGTGCTGGTGGTGTCAGACCACTATACCAGGTACGCTCAAGCATTTCCCATTCATGATCAGAAAGCTATTACAGTGGTAAAACTACTAGTTGAGAAGTTCTTTGTACACTATGGCCTGCCAAAAAGGATACACTCTAATCAAGGACATGATTATGAGAGCAAGCTTAGCTTGTCCATGAACTACTCACTCTGTTGGGAGTCCAAAAAAGCCACACCACTCATCATCCTCAAGGGGAACCTCAGCCTGAGCATTTCAACAGAACTTTACTAGACATGTTGGGGACACTATCTGCTGAGAAGAAGAGTCAATGGAGTAGACATGTAGCCACAGTGGTGCATGCTTACAACAGTACTAAAAATGATGCTACAGGATTCTCGCCTTACTTCCTAATGTTTGGAAGAGGAGCTTGTCTTCCTGTTGACGTCATCTTTGGAGTCACAGCTGATGATACACCAGTGCGATCTCATGGCAGTTATGTGGAGAGACTCAAGAAGAACCTCAGACAGGCTTATGAGCTTGCTGAAAAATCAACAGGACAAAGACATTAGTGGAACAAGGCTCACTATGACAAAAAAAGTAAAGATGTATGACTTGCAGCCAGGGGACAGAGTTCTTTTGAGAAATTTGGGACTACAAGGAAAGTATAAACTAGCTGACCACTGGGGATCTGAGATTTACATAATTTGTTCTCAGCTGCCTAATATCCCTGTCTACCACGTTTGCCCTGAGGGGAAAGAAGGACCCATAGAAACCTGGCATTGAAACAACTTAATGCCTTTGGCAAAATCAGTGAGATTCATGAATCCGGAACCCAGAATGGCTCAGCGGAAGCCTAACTCAAGGTGATCCAGAAGGCTACGGTGGAGAGGAACTATCATCTCCAATAATCAAGAGCCTATGCTTCCTCCAGCTGAAGGAGAGGAGGACAGTGATGATGACTGGGGTTTCAGTGGGCTTTTTTATGAGGATGTTCAAGACTCTGTGGGCTGTAATCCCAATGTAAATGCACCGGAATTCATTCCTTGTCATTTTGAGCAGCCCAGACATAACAATAGACTAAGTAATGTTTCTGTGCCTCTTACAGAACCTGATACTGATGGAGGCCCTGCTATGCAAACTTCAGAAAATAGTGCTGAGGATAGTCATACCATTATGGAAAATGAAAGTGAAGTTATACAAGAGGAGATCTTAGAAGTAGACAATATGCCTACTGAAGAACTAGACATCAAATGTGATGTGAGTGATAAACCTTCCGAACAAAATTCCTTAGCTGTCTCTTCCGAATGAAAACTGCAGAGACTGATTCAGCCCCCACAGAGACTTACCTATAACAGTTTGGGACATAGTACACAGGAACCTGTGACCACAGCTCATCGGAGGGTCTGCACTCAATCCTTATGCCTCCTACTCCAGTGGTGACACCCATCCCAAGTTAAGCATGAGGCTGATAACCCTTGGTGGAATGTACCTTTTGAATGCAAAAATAATGTTCAGTTGATGGTGCATTAGTGTTTGTAAATCTTTTCTGCTAATCTACCTTTGACTTGGGGGGACCCAAGATTTTCAAGTGGGGGGAAGAGTGTAGCTCCCACTGTTTTTCATGTAGAAGTAATAGACTGTAGTTTTCCATTACACCACAAGGTGGAGCTCCTTTTCAGGAATATAAAAGACAATTTCAAAAGTGAAAGAAGATTCTGGAACACTAGCTGAAAGAGGGAAGACTGAAACACAGAGCTGAAGGAAAAAAAGGGCCTTGCAGCATGACTGGATTTTCTTTTCTAGTGTTTGGGACAGGGAAGTGAAGTAGCAGATTGTGTCTGTCTCTCACTGAAATCCTGGATATGGTATTTTGTGGAATCAGGAGAGAAGTCTGAAACCAGTAGTTCCACTATTATTGCTATGATTCAGCAAGAAAAGGAGTTCCCTTGGGCCTAGTACTGAGAAGCCATAGATGATTACCAGAGTTCTGGTAGGTGATTTTCTATTTTTCTCATCAGAGGAACCACATCGCCTGGTCACTAGGATATTCTCAAAGGAGTAGTGAGAGGCTCTGGCCATCATTTTATATCTTTATAAGATTGTGGTTCCCCCTTTAATGCTTTGTGGATTACAAATAACTGGGATCCATATGAGCTCCAACTTGGGCCACATCATGCTGGCAACAAGACTGTAAGTAGTCACTGGCCAGTGAACAAGGTATAATAGAGTGTTTCCTAGTTGGTCTGTTTAGAATTGATCAAGGGGGTAGAGGTTGTTAGTACTGTTGAATGACATTGCATTCTCTCATATTTGTATTGTGACACTATAAATCTTTATTTGTCAATTATAATGCATTTTGCCATGTTAATACTGCTGCCTTAAAGAATCTTTACTGCTCAATGACATTGCATTTTCTCATATTTGTATTGTGGCACTATAAATCCTCATTGTTCAATGACATTGCATTTTGCTCGTGTTAGTACTGCTGCCTTCAAGAATTTTTCTGTTCAGTGACATTGCATTTTCTCATATCTGTATTATTGTATTATGACTCTTTTATTGCTTAATGACATTGCATTTTTTCCCATGTTTGTATTGCTGAATTATAAAGCTTTACTGCTCATTGATATTGCCTTCTTTGTGCATGTTTGAATGTCAAGTCCTTCTTCTGTTGAGTTCTGGGGAAGAGGATGAGTGTATGTTTTCATTGCATGCATATTCTCATCTTGCCTTATTGCTAACTGGTGCACTGTTGAAATAATTTGTTTATGGTTGTGCTATTGCCTTTTTAAACTAGATGTGTCACCTAGAATAAAATCTGTTCCTCTTCCCACCTTGGTGTGTTGGGCCTAATAGGGGTGTCACCAGAGTCAGGCAGGAAGGAACCCATATCTCTTCAGCTACACCTGGGGTGTGCTAAATTTGTACATTGCTACTACAATTCTCACTTCCCTCTCTCCAAGAACTAGGTACTCATCCTCTTCTTTATACCTTATTCATTATCATGGGTGCCGGAACCATACAGCCAGGGGGAAGGGGAGCCCCCCCCCAGTTTTACAGCTGCAAGACCTGTCAAGAAAAATTAATGAAGTGGAGTTTTTCTGCTAACATGGATTTGCGTGTGGAAGTTAAGCTAACTAAACTAGGTGTTATTGTTCTCTTATTGCTCCGTGTTACAAGAGTTATGATGCTGCTGTTCTTTTGTTGCTGCCAGAGCCAGAGTCATGCAAGTAAGAAGACTTTTGTTCTTTTATTTGCAGGAGTTTACTGCTCGCACATGCGCATGTGTGTGTGCATGCATATGCGTATGTGCGTAAGAGTGTGTGCACGTATGAGTGTGCACATTCATGTGTGTATGAGTGTATCTGCGTATGAGTGAGTGCGCATGAGAGAGTGAGTGTGTGTGTGTGTGTGTGTGTGTGTGTGTGTGTGTGTGTGTGTGTGTGTGTGTGTGTGTGTAAAATGCCTCAGTTAGGTAGACCTGGTAGTTAGTGTTACTCAGGCTAAAACAAGAGGCTGAATTTTCCACCCATACCACCACTTGTGATTCAGGGAGTTGAGTCCATAGATCTCAACTGTCCAGATTTTCACAGAATATTTGGCTCATACTTTTGGTCTGTTCCTCTTAAAATTTGTGGTTTTCTGGCAAGTCAGTGAGAAATGAATTCACTAAAGAATGATAGCACTTTAAGGTTCAGTCTTTGTATCTTTCAAGAAACACATGGCAACACATAACACTTTATTTTAGCAACTTTCTAAGATTATACAAGAAATACTTAAAATGTGTCCCTGGTTTTGGGCCTTTGCCCCCCCAAATAAATTTTGGCTTTTTTCAGATTTCTTTTGCTGCAAAGTTGAGAGATTTAGTTGTGTGTCAAGTGAATTTTACAAAGAGCTGAAAGCTTCAGGGGAAGAGAAGTTTAGTGCGACTTATAAATACGAACAGTCCAGGCAAAAAGCAACATCCGGATGGAATAAAACTTTAATCCAAATATAAAAAATGACCCAGGAATACAAACAGTCCAACACAGTCCAAATAGCACCAGTATCCAAGTAAAGATAAGTGCGCTTTCACTCTGCTAATGCAAAGCTTCATCAGGCATTCTATTTTTTGTGAAAGGTGGGCATGCTAGTGTTTGTGAAAGGTGTTGTGTAGGGCAATAGCTATGTGCTATGAGGCATGCTAGTGTTTGTGAAAGGTGTTGTGTAGGGCAATAGCTATGTGCTATGAGGCATGCTAGTCTTTGTGAAAGGTGTTGTGTAGGGCAATAGCTATGTGCTATGAGGCGTGCTAGTCTTTGTAAAAGGTGTTGTGTAGGGCAATACCTATGTGCTATGAGGCCTGCTAGTCTTTGTGAAAGAAGTTGTGTAGGGCAATAGCTATTTGCAATGAGGCGTGCTAGTCTTTGTGAAAGGTGTTGTGTAGGGCAATTGCTATGAGGCGTGCTAGTCTTTGTGAATGGTGTTCTGTAGGGCAATTGCTATGTGCTATGAGGCATGCTAGTCTTTGTGAAAGGTGTTGTGTAGGACAATAGCTATGTGCTATGAGGCATGCTAGTCTTTGTGAAAGGTGTTGTGGAGGGCAATAGCTATGTGCTATGAAGCATGCTAGTCTTTGTGAAAGGTGTTGTGGAGGGCAATAGCTATGTGCTATGAAGCATGCTAGTCTTTGTGAAAGGTGTTGTGTAGGGCAATAGCCATGTGCTATGAGGCCTGCTAGTCTTTGTGAAAGGTGTTGTGTAGGGCAATAGCTATGTGCAATGAGCATGCTAGTCTTTGTGAAAGGTGTTGAGTAGGGGAATAGCTATGTGCTATGAGGCATGCTCGCCTTTGTGAAAGGTGTTGTGTAGGGCAATAGCTATGTGCTATGAGGCATGCTAGTCTTTGTGAAAGGTGTTGTGTAGGGCAATAGCTATGTGGTATGAGGCATTCTAGTCTTTGTGAAAGGTTGTGTAGGGCAATAGCTATGTGCTATGAGGCATGCTAGTCTTTATGAAAGGTGTTGTGTAGGGCAAAAGCTATGTGCTATGAGGCATGCTAGTCTTTGTGAAAGGTGTTGGGTAGGGCAATAGGTATGTGCTAGGAGGCGTGCTAGTCTTTGTGAAAGGTGTTGGGTAGGGCAATAGCTATGTGCTAGGAGGCGTGCTAGTCTTTGTGAAAGGTGTTGGGTAGGGCAATAGCTACATGCTAGGAGGCTTGCTAGTCTTTGTGAAAGGTGTTAGGTAGGGCAATAGCTATGTGCTATGAGGCATGCTAGTCTTTGTGAAAGGTTGTGTAGGGCAATAGCTATGTTCTATGAGGCATGCTAGTCTTTGTGAAAGGTGTTGTGTAGGGCAATAGCTATGTGCTATGAGGCATGCTAGTCTTTGTGAAAGGTGTTGTGTAGGGCAATAGCTATGTGCTATGAGGCATGCTAGTCTTTGTGAAAGGTGTTGTGTAGGGCAATAGCTATGTGCTATGAGGCATGCTAGTCTTTGTGAAAGGTGTTGTGTAGGGTAAAAGCTATGTGCTATGAGGCATGCTAGTCTTTGTGAAAGGTGTTGTGTAGGGCAATAGCTATGTGCTATGAGGCATGCTAGTCTTTGTGAAAGGTGTTGTGTAGGGCAATAGCTATGTGCTATGAGGCATGCTAGTCTTTGTGAAAGGTGTTGTGTAG
>NC_056745.1:1160174305-1160219305 GCF_019279795.1 Protopterus annectens
GTGGTGGGTGCACCGTGGAGCAGCTTGGCCTAGGGCACCGGTTGACCTAAGGCCGCTCCTGGGTGGGTTGTAGGGCTTTAGCTATGTGCTATGAGGCATGCTAGTCTTTGTGAAAGGTATTGTGTAGGGCTATAGCTATGTGCTATGATGCATGCTAGTTTTCGTGGAAGGTGTTGTGTAGGGCAATAGCTATGTGCTATGAGGCATGCTAGTCTTTGTGAAAGGTGTTGTGTAGGGCAATAGCTATGTGCTATGAGGCATGCTAGACTTTGTGAAAGGTGTTGTGTAGGGCAATAGCTATGTGCTATCAGGCATGCTAGTCTTTATGAAAGTTGTTGTGCAGGGCAATAGCTATGTGCTATGAGGCATGCTAGTCTTTGTGAAAGGTGTTGTGTAGGGCAATAGCTATGTGCTATGAGGCATGCTAGTCTTTGTGAAAGGTGTTGTGTAGGGCAATAGCTATGTGCTATGAGGCATGCTTGTCTTTGTGAAAAGTGTTGGGTAGGGCAATAGCTATGTGCTATGAGGCATGCTTGTCTTTGTGAAAGGTGTTGTGTAGGGCAATAGCTATGTGCTATGAGGCATGCTAGTCTTTGTGAAAGGTGGTGGGTAGGGCAATAGCTATGTGCTATGAGGCATGCTAGTCTTTGTGAAAGGTGGTGGGTAGGGCAATAGCTATGTGCTATGAGGCATGCTAGTCTTTGTGAAAGGTTGTGTAGGGCAATAGCTATGTGCTATGAGGCATGCTAGTCTTTTTCTCTTTCTTCCTGCTCATCAGAAAGTCCTCTTATTCTATCCTTTTGGTTTGGGCATTTTGTCTCTGTTATATTTTATTGTCTTCTTTCCCCTTTTATTTATATCTGTGTTACATTTCCTTAAATTCATGCAATGGCACCCCCATTTCCAGTGTACTCCACAAGATTTGCATTCTAGCATATCTGTACATTTCTTCATTTTTCTCTCCCATATATTTGTACTTAAGCCCTCTCTCTCTAAAGCAGTAATTACCTGTTAAACTCCATCTCATATTGCCCATTACATCTAAGGGCTGATTTTGTCTTAGTGAGTTTCCTAAAACATGTCTTCTAAATATCTCACTGTTTGTTCCATCAGCCTCCCTTTGCGCTTTGTATTTATTGCATTTCTGTTACTTGCAAACATGTGTACCTCCTGCTAGTTTTGCCTTTGTTGGTGCTCTCTTCTCTAGGTGTATACCATCTATTTTTGTATCCTCATTACTAACAGCTACTTCTGCACTTTAATCCTTGCCCCATCTTCGTTACCATGACTGCTAGAATTATGCTAGTGTCTCAATGTTTTAGCTCAATCTACAACAATGCCACATTTAATGGATAGTCTTACCTCACAACATAGTATGTATAAATTTTAGTAAGCAGTCACCTCCAGGATATTGTGTCTATTGATCCCACTAATGTCTATTTCATGCAATTTATTGTTCCTGACCTGTTACCTAAAAGATCTTTCAGTCTCTTTGTTTTCTTCTGTACCGTCCTTTCTTCTCCTCTAAGTGAATGGGCAAGATCTGCCTTTTCCTTTAGTGTTTAATACTTCTGGAAGAGTGGAAATAGCTATTCAGCTTATTCAATGAATGTTTTTGGGACCTGTTGTTCGTTTGCTCCAGATGTCACATTTTTGCAGTGTGTACTGGTCTTGTTCTCTGGCTGGTACCCATGATTGTCTACTTCTCTTAATGCTTTTTTCTGGATTCAGGAAAGTCTTCTCTCCTGTTACGTCTGTTGCCAAGAGTACTTTCTTATTGTTGACTATAACAGTTTGTATATGAGCTCTGTTATTTTGCAGGACTTCTGCACTGTAATAATTGCTGTCACCTTTTCCTGGTATGAACAGAAAAATCCATAGCAACATACACCAGTGAATTTTCAGCCTTGTACTGGGTTACCATAGCTGAGAGAGCATATTTTCCCTTATTAAATACTAGTATTGTGCATGGGTTCCCTCATCTATCTCACATTGGAATCCAAGTGGTTCTATAGTCTCTTTTGACTGGATATTGTCCACATTCATCAGAGTCCACTCCTCCATCTGATTTCTAATGAACTCTGCAGTGGTTGGCCTCCATTTATTGTTAAGTTCTTTCTACATGCTCTGTCTTTCTGATCTACCAATGCTGCTTTCATAATGTCCAATTTGGCTTCAGATGCTGCCATTTTTATTTTAACTCTGTTTTCATGCATTAGGGATTGCACAATTTCTGAGTGCTTGTTGACCACTTCTGTGATTTCTTTTATGTTTCTGGCAATTTCATGCATGTAGATTTCTAGTTTAATATTAACTTTCTTCACTCAAAAGAAAAACACCTTTTAATTTGTTATCCTCCTCACTCTGCTGAGCTTGTTCTTCCTCCATTGTCTCCTTACTTGTGTCTCCTGCTCACACACTCTTCTCTGATCCTCTTGCTTCTGCGCCATTTGTTTACATTTTTTCCCTTTTGATCTTCATTAATATTCCACAGTCTTAATTTACAGACATTTAGTGACCATCTCTGGACTGGTTATTTTATTTTATTTTTTTCTGTTGCAGTGCAGCAGGGATACCAAGCAACCTATTCTGCTCGTATCATTCCAGAACTCAACATGCATTGTTTTTGAAAGCATTTCAATAAGTGTAAAAGTGTTTTCCTGTCATAGTAGCAAAGTTTGTAAAAAGTGAATATACTGTACTAACCACGGAATTCAACAGACATTAAAAAGGCTTTAAAGTTGCATTTTAATTTCTTGTTACAAGAAATCACATTGATATGCTACCTTTCTTTTTCTTTTAATTAAGTTAATTAATTAATATGCCTTTGTCGACTAGGGTATAACACTGATCATAATGGACCCTTTTCCAGTTAAGCCATTCACATATACCAGACAGTAGAAAGTGTAATCATAATGAAAAAATGACAACAAAGAATGCATTACTAGTGATTACAATATGAATCAAGACAAATGGTGAGTAATACAAACTTGGTGATTGATACAAACAATAAAATATTTGCACACTGTAATCAGAGTGCTGTTAATGGATACAATATGCACAACTACAATAGTTGCACCTACACTGCACTATCCACAATATTTAAATTGGCGTTATAAATTGCTGAGATTTTCCATGTGCTGCTGTTCCTTTAGTATCATGAAATGCAGTTCCACATGTGGGTTATTTATTATTTTATTTGAATTTTTTAACCAAATGTGAGCAATGATCACAACTGACTAATTTCAGTCTTAGTTACATGTGTGTATAATAACATCTGCTACCTTACCACCCTTACTAACTACCCTTGGAGTAGAAACAGCCTTATGCAATGCTATGATATAACCATTGTGACACTGTGCCAGACTGTGATACCTGTTGGCATCAGACCTGCATACACTGTTCCTTGTGTCAGTACCTACAGTATAGTGTGTGCCCACTGTAGTGCAGAACCAGCATCTCCTTCCATGAAAATATGCAACACAACACTGTTGTCCTATACCTGGATACCCAACTCCAACAGGTATGTTAGCTGTCCTGCATGTTTCTTGTGCCATGTATGGTTGCCCCCTCCAAAGGACTACAATGTTTTACATTTCTATGGTGAGCCATGGGTAGATATGTGTCCCTTTCCTGGAACAGAACTTGCTCTGTCTATTCTCTATACTCTTGCCAGTTGCAAGTCCCTCCATCAGGACATGGAACATGTTCCTGCCTATTCCCTGTGTCTGTACTGAATTGGCCGTCTTCACACCAGTACATTCTGTTATATGCTTGGTAGGGCCATTGCAGTTTTAGCACAAACAATTTCTACAGAATGGTAACTGTTTATGGCAGTCATGCACTCTGGAACTGTTCCTTCAATGAGGCCTCCATTAAAAGTACTTCTGTCTGCTGTCACTTTCTCTATATGTTGGTATTCTCTAATATTCTCTGTGTTTACTAGTCTATCAGCCTCTACAGAATAATCTCTTGCATTATGATGACTGCACTTTTTATCATGCCATTATGCTAGTCACAGAGCACTGATTATGCTAATGAGGTAATGTAGCATATAAGTCTCCAATAACACAATGTGTTATCAGTCCTATTCCATTCTATGAAGCCTGATCTACCTCATGCATGTGCACTGGGAGCAATTAAGGTGTGTGCAGCTGTGGGCCTCAGCCATTCTACTAAACATCTGCTTGGCACCTTGTGATGGCCTTGCTTAGTTATGTAGATGATGTAGGGAATGCATGCCTGTGGAGTTTGGTTGTGCTGTCATTGCCCCCTCCACTAATCACCTGTATCATGCTACATTCATGGGCATTATACTGCTGTGCTGCCCATCGACGCATGTCATATACTGTTTGAAATGTGCAGCATTGCACTCCAGATTCCATGTTCACTCCTGGTCTTGACCTGGCAAACGCACACGACTTCTGCAAGTTCTGAGTTTGGAGGACTTCTGCATGGTGCAACAAGGAGAAAAAAAAGGAAAAAGGGAATGCCTGCTTTGGGGGCTATGAAGGTCCTCCACATAAGGTTGATGCCTATCACTCGCTTGCCAGGGTGGTGAGGGATACCATGGACATCACTGGCTCTGGCAAGCAGTGTCAGCATAAATATAGTGTGCCAAAGAGGAGCCACCAGACTTTCCCTGATAATGCGAAGGTGTTAGGGACAGGCTAGCTACCCAGTGGTGTAAACCTTGACTCAAGGTGATTGTCACTGTTGAAGTGACACCCTGAGATCATGTGCAAAAATGAGAAAAGGGGTTGAGGATGGCTGGATGGATGGATGTTAGGGCAGATAACCTTAATGTTACAGTAAGATTTCAGTTTATGCTGGGACATTGACACTTGGCTTAGCTGCTTTCTACTGTTATGGGTATGCTGTATTCATTAATGCATTTTCTGTGTTTTGTAGCAGAGGCTGACATTGCTATGAATACTATTGTCTACTACAGAAATTAGGCCAGACTCTTCAGGTAACAGGGTAAATGTACTGTATTGCTGTCATAACTGCCATCATCATCATCATCAACCCTCTTTTCCAATTTTTTCTACATGGGTTGGGGTGCAATGTCAGCTGCTGCCATCTCTCTCTATTCAATACCACTCTCCTGCCTTTTTTGACACTCATGCCTGATGGTCACATGTCTTCTCTCACACAATCCATCCACCTCTTTGCTGAATGCCCTCATTTCCTCTTGCCTTCTTTTTGTCTGTCTAAAGTCATCTTCACCACATTGTCTTCTGCTTTTCTTCACTTGCCAGAACCACCATAATCTGTTTTCTTTGACCTTCTCTGCAATTGCAGCTACTGTGGCTTCTGCTCTTATCTCCTGATTTTTTAATTTGTCCCACAATGTGCATCTTACCAACTGTCTCAGGTACTTCATCTCCATCACTTCTAGCTTTGTCAACTGCTCGGCCTTCACAGCCCAGGTTTCTATACCATAGTTTAGTGTTGTTTGCACCACAGTTTTGTACAGATTACTTTTCAGTTTATTTGGCATTCTTCAGTCATACACTACTCCTGACTCTCTGTGCCAGTTGACTGCAGCCTTTCTAATTCTAACTTTGACTTCCACATTCAGACTTCCCTTTTCCTCAACCAACCCACCCAGATACATGAAGCTGTTAACCTGTTCCAGTATTTTCCCTTATATCTCAATTCTCAGCTTTTCTGAGTTCCACCATTTGCTGTCATTACAACTATCTTATCTGCACTCATTTTCATCCCATGTACCTTCAATTTTGCTTTCCATTCCCCTATCCTTTGCTGAAGTTCTTGCTCAGAGTCTGCCTGTAATGTCACATCAGCATACAGCAACTTTGTTGATCTGTCCCCTCTGACCTGTTTGCTAATGTAGGCCATCACCATCATGAACAGGAGTGGGCTAAGAGCTGAACCCTGATGCACACCCATTCCTACTGGGAACCTCTCTGTGAGACCAAACATTGTGTCCTTGCACATAGCTTTCACTAATTCTACCAATGCTTTTGAGACTTGGAATCACAGCAGGACTACCAACATTAGCTTTCTTGGCACCATGTTATATGTTTTCTCCAAGTCTAGTAAAGCCCAGTTGGACTCTTTCCTCATTTCTAGCTTATTCTGAACTATCTGTCCCACTGCAAACATCGGGTAAGTTGTACTGCAACCTGATCTAAATCCGAACTGCTGATCTCCCATCTTACTTTCTGCTACTCTGACAATTCATTTATCATTCACACTCTCCAGAACTTTATGCAGTGAGACAGGAATTTGATACCTTTGTACTGCCCACAGTTGTGAATGTCCGTTTTGCTCTTGAACACTGGCCCTAATATGCTTATTCTCCAGTTATCTGGGATACGCCTTTCTCTCCACACTGCTATGAGTACGCTCAGGAGAAGTTTCTCCCCTGTCTCATCCAGCATCTTTACCACATCTGCTGTGACCTCATCTGAGCCTCCTACTTTCCCTGACTTCATTTTCCTTAGTGCTATTCTTACTTCTTTGATGGTGGGCTCCCCCACTTCTCTCAGCATAGGCTGTGTCTGGGGCAGTACAGCTTCTGTGGGGTTTTTTCATTCAGAAGCTGATAGAAGTACTATTTCCATTAGCCTTTGATGTCATGTGGAATGGACAGCAGGTTGTTGCTAGCATCCCTTATGAAGGGTGTCTGTCTTTTGTATCTTTTTGCCTTTGCCTTGCAACCTGATATAGTTTCTTTGTGCCATCTACTGAGTCACTTTTCCAGAAGCTAGTAGAATGCCTCTGATGCTTTGTTCTTTGCTATTGTCACTGCTTTCTTAGCCTCTTTGCTAGACAACCAGTATTCATTCCTGGCCTGGACCATCTTTTCCATCTCCCACTTCTTCCTGCACGTCTTCTTTATTTTGATGACTTCCTGAACTTCTGTATTCCAAGACCAGTTTTCCTTATATACCTTATTTTCATAGCTCGTTTGGCCACATATCTGCTCTGTAGTCCTCACCCATGCTGTTTTGAGACATGGCCATTCTTCTTCAGCTCCACTTATTTTGCCTTCTTCTTTAGGTACCAGAATGCTGAATAATTCCTTGAACTGTTGTACTTTCTCTTCAGTCAACTTCCAGGTCTTCAGCCTGGTGCTTGTTGAGCTGAGAGCCTTCTCTGACCACTGCTTGCTGCTGATTGTGGCAACCAGTGGTTTATGCTGTGGGTGACTGTTTCACTGGGGATTACTTTGAAATCACTAATTCTACACCAATGCCCTTTCCTTACTAGGAGGAAGTCTACTCAAGTTGCATGTTGGCCACTTTGGTATGTGATCTTGAGACTGTTTCTCGTACTTAGCCATGTGTTGCCTATTATCAATCTATTTGCCATACAGAAGTTTAGAATGGCCTTTCCTTCTTTATTCCTGTTGCCTCACCCATGTGGACCCAGGCAGTCCTGCTATCCTGTTCTGTCTGTCCACATATGTGCATTCAAGTCACCCATTATTAACTCCAATTCATGTTGTCCTGCTTTAGCTAGTTGGTCCTGCAACTGCTGTCTGAATACACTAATTTCCTCACCAAAACAGCCCTGCTGTGAGGCATAAGTGGAGATTATGAATAGTTCCCTAACCATATACTGCAGTCCAATTGCCATGAGTCTGTCACTAATTCTCATAACATCCCTCACTGTCTTTTGAAGTCTCTCCCTTACCACCATTCTCACACCATTTCTACCCTGTCCTCCTCCAGAGAAATAGACTCTGGATCCCAAACCACATGGCTTTGATGCACTGCTCTTCCATTTTGTCTCTTGGATACATAGGATGTCCAGCTTTCATTACCATCATGTCATCCACTACTAAGCTCCATCCTGTTAGCGAACCTACATTGAGTGTAACAATTCTTAGTTCATGTTTGGTTTTATGTCCACCTTTTAATCAACTAAGCTATCCCATGTAACCCAAGCTGGACAGTAGCTTATTGATCCATGGCTGCTGGGCTTTATGGAGGGCACACACTTGCCAATAGGGGCACATACACCCCTCCCATCATTAGCATGGTTCCCTGGTGTAGGTCCTCAAACCACTTATCACCTGAAAATACCATTACCTATTAGTTCACATTAGTTGACATGACCAAATCACCTAGAGACAATTTTTACACCATTTTTACACCATTGAGTGGCCAATCCTTCCACAACGAGCAGTGTGTGATCTGGGTTCTCCTATCTTGAGGATAATGTGCACCACAGTAAATGCCCAAAGCAGCTGGTCTATGCAACTCTTCCTCTTATAGAGCACCATGTAGAGTCTATGCTGCTGCCTACAGCTTCAGTTTATGTTGAGTTTGAGGTGGAAATACTTAGCATTTTTTTGGAGGTGGGAGGAACCGCACAAATATGCAAGGTGAACATGCAAACTCAAAACATGCATTGGTGATTGGTCAGGATTGAACCTTGTATCTTGTACCTTGTGCATGGGAGGTAAAGGTCTTAGTCATTATGCTAACTAGTCTCTGTATCTATGACTATATCTAAGCTTAATCTCCTTCAACAACACTGACAGCTTTTGTTTTTCATTTTAAGCATTTGCCTTTCTTTATGGCCTTTGTAAAAGTACAATTTTGATGGTTTTGTAAGTATGTCACTGTTTCAGCTTTTCCTGAATTTGCCAAATGTACAACTATATTACACCTATGCACCGCTACAATGAGGATTTTTTAACCGTTGAACTATTACAGCATTACTTATATGTTCAGTGTCTATTATGATTGCTAGTTTTAGGCATGTTGTCTGTGTTACTGCCCTAACATAGGTCCCTCATCTATGCATTCTCAGTGGTATATATGACAGGTTTACATACTCCTGTTTTCCAAAGCAGTGACTGTTTTATTTGTCAGTTTAATAATGTCTTCATTACATTCTTGCTCATTGTGCGTGCACAATGGTTTCCCCCTGTACAGTGTACTACTGTCCTACAAATTTGACACTGAAACTATCATTCATATTACCTGGTGTTATCCTCAGCCATAACACAGGTGTTCCCAGACACTGATACACTCTGATCTGCTAAATGCTGTTCTACCTTTGAGATCGTTCTTAATATGTACTGTATCATACTGACCCTTGTGATTGCATCCTGTTCTTTTCCCTTCATATTCTTCTTTTTACTATGTCATTTTTCTGTTTTGTTTTTCATAATTTTCACCATGTCTTTTCATTTTTCTGCAGGATCAGACATGAGACAGGTAATGGCAACTGTTGGGTCTCCACAAGTCCACAGGTTTGCTTCCCTGGAAGGTGATTAAAGTTATTCTGTGGAAGGTGACCTGAAGGGTTTGCTAGTGGCCATCATTGTTTTTTCTCTAGTGGTTGGTACAGGTCTCTCATCAGACAGTGGCAAGGAGGGGTCTTCCCATGTTACCCTGTGCAAGGTGCAGCAACTGGTGAAGGCTGAGGTGGAATGGCAGCTTGTTACCCCTATTGGCACTTTGAAGTGCATCCTCATGCAAATGGTAGAGTTGTATGGTCAGCTGGACCCAGCCATTGGACCATCAGCAGCTGTACCTACTCCAGATGGCAGCCACTAAGGTGACTGATCTCTGGATTTCCCCTTCTTGGATGGCTTGGCAGGCTGTCCTCATCCCACACTATCAATGTATGCCATTCACCATCCCTAGTTTGTTGTCCAGTTTTCCTCATCAGCAGTCATCCAGCCTCGAATGTCTACATCTCTCCATTGTAGCCCATTTCTATTTGTACCTCCCCTGTTAGTGTTTGTATTACAGGTTTGTATATATGTCCCTACTGCTTTCCCCAGACCCTCCTTCCTACCAGTTACAATTTCTTAACTTCTGTCTCCTTCTACCTATTGTCTTGAAAATAAAAGGTCACATCTCACTGACGAATAATAAAAACACACATAAAATTCTTCCCTCTCCTCTGTTCTCTAGCTCGCTCCTTACCCTTTCTTACTGTCTTACCACCTCACTTCCTTCTCAAATGTAATAGAAACTCAGTTGGTTGGTGTCTTACTGTTATGGAGTATTTTGTACAAGTTAGGGTTTCTTCACTTTAAAAAAATAGCTATTTTCTGAGTCCTCCATCGATAGTATAATAGCAGGTAAAGGTCAGACATATTCTTCTTATCCTACACTTGGCTGGCTATTCAGAACGTCTTCCAAATGAAGAAGCACCAAACTGCCAACCAGATGGCAGAATAAGGGGAACTATCTCTCTGTCATTTTCTAATTGTTTTATTCTACAATGTCCAAAATAATGTAAAGAAGAAAAACAAAATAAATAAAGCTGTAATTTTAACAGTTCTCATTCACAGAAATACATTGGTATTGTATGTTCAATTTCTTTTTGTTGTTTTAATAGCTTAAATTTCTTGTCTTATTTGGGAAAGGTGTACCATTTTTGTTTCTTCACACCCACCATGTGTTATTTTCCTTTGTGTGTTATACCTTGTAATTGTTTTTACATCAGGGTTACTGTCTTCCCAATTGTTCATTTTGGGTGTACTGCTCGCTATGCCTTTTCTATTTCTGGGTGTCATGTTTTACTTTGGGGTATGTTTTGAGTTGTACAGGAGGATGTTTTGTTTCAGAAGAGTTTGGAGTAATTGTGTCTTTTTCTTTTCAAGCCTGCAATCTTAGTATTAATGTATCAAAACATTTCTTGATACAGTAAGTTTGTCTGTTTCTGAAATAGTACTGCAAACATGATGCATTGGATATTATACAATGCAAAATCCGCAAAGCCGAGAAACGTGCACACTGATTGGCTAATCCAACCAGCGTGCACACTGTAAATCAAAACGAACTAACGAAAAAAGTCCGGCCGCTAACCTATCATGCAGCAGCGACGGCAAAGCATTGAACACAGAAAGCAACAGAGTAAAGCATTTAAATAACAAGTAACAAACCCTAAACAAGTCACCGTTACTGCAGCTAAATCACCCAAAAATCATTAATTGTATTAATACACTCCTCAGTCCCTCAGCTCGAACAGTAATTAAGTCAGTACAAGCAGATCCACCCTCACTCGCGACTTCTAACTGTAACTTTAAATTAAAAACAAACAAACGAAGAGGAATAATGATACAAATCCACCAGAGGTCCTTAACTCAATTTTATTAAGTGCTATTGTGATTGACGAAAAGCGCTTAATAAAACTGAGTTAAGGACCTCTAGTGGATTCGTATCATTATTCCTCTTTGTTTTTTTGTTTTTAATTTAATTGTTTACTTGTTCTTAGTTTGTGCCCTAACTCTAACTATATAGTTTACACAGCACTACATAAGTCCCTATCTAAACAGAGAAAAAACAAGAAAAACGTAATAAAGTCTCCAATATGTACATCAAACACCCAGCACCGAGTGTTACTTCCTCATACAGTCCTCCTCTCATACACAGGAATGTACATAGTAATGCAGGATACACCTTCCCTCAACCTCTTTTTTCAAAAGTGTACATTTAAAAACGATAACAATGGTGCAATACAAAAAAAAAAAAAAACACAAAAATACTTCCTAAAGCTAAAACTGTGGACTATTTTATCTTACACAAAGTGCAAGAATACAAACTAAAGCAAACAAAAACCTAAATAACAGGAACACAAACATAACACAACACAAATCAAACACCATTGTATAATAGCAATAACCCACGGCTGGGTGTGGGCAATGCTGGATTTACCCATGGTTGGCTTTGTTTGGTAACTCGGGCTTCGCCCTCGTGACCAAACCATGCCAAATGTGGGTAAATCCAGCATTACTCATACCCAGCTGTGGGTTATTGCTATAATATTTTATGGACTTATATAGCATAGTCTAAATTCAAACCTGCTGAATTTAGACTCTTTGATATGACTGTGCTCTTAAACCAGCCATCATACATTAGGAGGTTCTCCCTGCACCTTGTGGCAGAAGTATGTAGCTCAGGACCCATCTGATTTGGGGATTGCTGGAGAAAGGCTCAGTCTGGGGCTTTCCCATTGATAGTTGTGTAAAACCTGTTTAAATATGCCTGTATATAAGCCTCGCATTTGCACTGGTTTGTGCTCAGTTTACCTGGAGTTGCTCAATGTTTTACAACTTTTGCTAGAGGTTTGGACTGCATCTGCACTGAAACCCAAGGCATCCACTGAAAAAAAAAACTGAAAAATAAGTATGTTTTAAGCCAGCACTGCACTTTGTTAACTATTTAATTGAATTTCTGCTTTATTTTTGCTGTTGTGACTAGGTCCAGCTAGCCCACTTCCTTTCCAAATACCACATTCAGAAAAATTCTGCCACAATGGATGGGCAGTTTCCCATCATTTCTACTGCCAGCTTAATTGATATGGGCATCTTGAGGCAATGTAGCAATTGCATCATGTATACTGACAACCATTTACTCTTAAAGCAAACTAACACCCTATGTGACAGATGCAAATACATTGTGGAATTGGAGTCAGTTCTCTCATGTAAAAACAAACTAGACATCAAACAGGTTGTCAGCACACATGCTTCACCTCTCATGCAAACCTCATCTCACATACAAAATAAGGCCACGATACATAAACCCACATATGCGGAGGTACTCACTAAAAATCTAACAAAAGAGCAGAAACATCCCAAACGCACACCACCCACACTCACTACTAAGCAAAAATAAACCACTACACATATCAACACACACATCTGTGTTTCAACAAATAAACCTCCTAAGGCAAAACACATCAAATGAAATGAGCAACTCCATAGTGAGACAAACAGATGTCCCCCTCACCAGACTGGATAAGGAGAAGGTCATGGTGAGCTGCCTATCAGGTGCCAGGATTTGACAAATCATGCATGTACTGAAGTCACTCAACAACAAGTACCATAATGACTCTGCCATAGTCCATGTTGGAGTGAATGACTTGAGACATACCTCTCTGGACAATATGAAGACAGACATGCCGGAACTTTCTGATTATGTGTCAGAGACAGGTATATCCCTAGCCCTAAGCAGTATCCCACCCTCTCCCAGGATTATGTCACAATATAAACAAAAAATGATTGACTTGAACAATTGGCTCAGCTTCTGGTGTCAGTCCAGGGGGATCCAGTATCTATCAGCCTGGGAGAATATGGTAGACAGATCTCGCTGCTTAGCTAGTGATGGTCTGCACCTGTCCCCCTTAGGCTTTTGGATACTGGCAAAGGTCCTTGCCTCTCCCATAGTGCCTTTTTAGGCAATGTCAAAACAACAAATTTTCCAACATAACAAAATCAAATTGAGAGAAACTCCGGGTCGTGCTGCTTAATGCTAGGAGTTTAAACATGAAACTGCACTCTGTGGAAGCACTCCTCACCTTGGAGAATGCTGACATCTGTGCAGTTACTGAGACATGGTTCAGGGCTGCTGAGAGAACCCTGGCTGTGCAAGGCTACAATGCCTTCCTCGTATTCAGACCTCAAAATGAGCATGAAGGAACCAAAGGTGGACCCATCTTCATTAAAATCAAACACACTTCAAGACGGGTCAAACAGCATGACTCTCTCGAACTCCTCCATGTCCAATTAACTGTTGGGAGAGTATCATACCATATCATTGCTAACTACGGATCCCCAACCATGAACCAGGATAAGCACACTTCCTATCTTGATTTAATGGAATCCCTTGCCATACAGCCCAACACCTTAGTCATGGTAGATTTCAACTATCCTTCCACAGACTGGGGGACATACATGAGCAAAAACATGCTTGCCCAGAGGTTTCTGGACTTTGTTAACACAAATGCTCTGGAACAGGCAATCTGCACCCCCACTAGGGGATCTAATATTCTGGACATAGCACTTACTAATATGGGAGGAGGGTCACTGTATTTCCCCATGCCCTCCCTAGTTAGGTCAGACAACAAATCAGTCTCGTTTGAAGCAACTACTGGAACTGACACCCTCACAGGAACATAAATTATAAAAATCTTCATCAAAGCTAACTACAATGTACTAAGAGATGGTAAAGCTTTATACACCCACAATCGCAGACACCAATGATCACTATGCAGACGTGCACACAAATGTCCTGTACAAACACTTAAGGGACTACATAAACTCTGCTGTACCTGACGGATCAAAACCAGGTCTTCCCATAAAAATAAGCCATCGTGGTGGTCTTCAGGTATAACAGATTATATAACAAGAGGAAGAAACCGTTGTCCAAAAGCTAAAGAGACATCACTCTGCAGAGGAAGAGTTACCTCCTAAGCCTAAACAAGAAAATCAGAAATCTTATAAAGTCTTCTAAAGTAAATTATGAAACTAAAATCGCATCCCTAGACAAGGATAACCATAAGGCATTCTTTAACTACGTCCGAAGTCTAAGTGCTGAACTAGTTGTAGATGGGATCACTTATACTACACCAGAAGATGTCACCAACCTGCTGGCTGACAGATTCAGCTCAAACTTCACCCCCTATCCCCACCTATGATATCCCAAAGCACACCTGACACTATCCCTCTGCCTAGTATCCCTAGAAAACAGGTCATCTCTGTGTTCGCAAAGGCCAAAAACACAGCTTCAATGGGACCAGATAATATCCCAGGTTGCTTACTAAACAATTTAAACAAGACCTAGCAGACTTACTTGGCATTCTCTTTAATTGAGGACTGGCTATGTTTCTGCAGAATGAAGAACAGCAACAGTAATCCCCCTGCACAAAGGGAGGTCATCAACTGACCCTGGGAATTGCAGACCTATACATCTAACCAACCTCATCTGCAAGGCCATGGAAAGGATTATTATGGGCCTTATCAACCTGGACATAGGCGACCTTCAAACACTGGATCCAATCCAGTTTGGCTTTGTTAAGGGTAGATCATGCACATTAAACCTGGTAGACTTCTTTGAGATTGCCACCAAAGCCATGGACGAAGGTAAGACAGTGCACACAGCCTATCTCAACCATGCCAAGGCTTTTGACACAATTCTCCACTCTGGCATCATGGAGAAATTATCTCAGATAGGGATTAATCTTTACATTACTAGATGGGTAGCAAATTGGCTCACTGACAAAACACACTCTGTCAGAATTGGTGACTCCATCTCCACCACTAGACCTGTCACCAGTGGAGTACCACAGGGGTTTGTGTTGGGCTTCTTATTTTTTGGCATCTATTTCACAGAAGTCCAGGCCAAGTAGATGGCCTTTGGCTAAACAAGTTTGCTGATGATTGCAAACTGGGAGCAATCACTGAGTCCCCCAATGATATCAACATATTACAAGAAGGGCTAACACAAACAAATGATTGGTGCCAAAGCCATGGTCTAAAACTAAATGCATAAAAATGCATTATTATTCACTTTGTTTAATGAAATTCCCTACAAATTACAATATTGACAGCACCCCCTGAGTTCCAACCCAGTGGTGTGAGACTTGGGAACACAGGTTCATAGCAATTTCAACTTTGGCCACCATGTTTCCACAGGAGGAAGGAAAGACTTCTATATAGAACATCACATAAGCAAGGGCATAGCATCCAGGTCAAGGGATGTTATAACTCCACTGTACTCGACCCTCATTAGACCACTAATAGAGTATAATGCACCCTTTTGCATTTACCTTACCAGACACCTGTAGCAGCTGGTGAGATCTCAGAGGTTTCTCACTAAGAAAATACAGGGACTCCAAACCATGGCCTACGTGGACAGGCTGAAAGCCCTGTCACTTTACTCTGCATCTTACAGGCTGCTGAGAGGTGAGTTGTACCTGGCCTATAGGACAATCTCCAACCCGGACCTAATGGAAATGCTGCACATCTGAAAGTCAAATGGCTCAAGAGTCACTTGCTCTAGGGATCCCAACCTAGCTTGTGACATTAACAGATCATGTTAGAGAGACAGATATGTCTCCCAGAGATTGACGCTTCTCTGAAATAGACTCCATATTCACATAAAACAGAGCTCCTCACTAACCCTATTCAAATGCAACCTATGTAACTGGATGGGAGACCACAAATTCACCCAAGTGTGGCACCCATATGCATTACTGATCACAGACCTGCTCCATTCATAAATTTGTTCTGTGAACTACCCAAAAAAGAACAAATGGGGATACTTGGGATTAACATGGCTAGGCTTGTAAAGGCTCTAGGGCTGCTAGCCTAGTAACTTCCTACGAACATATGAACCTATGATCATTTAATGTGACAAATACCTAACATCCATTTTCCTTGGTAAGCAGTGAAAATGTTAATTTTACTAATGCTAAATTTAAGTATTTATTTGAACTGATGCCTTCTAGTGAGGAAAAGAATACAGAGGTGGTTCCTTTACCCTACTAAGCATAACTCATTAATATGATGCAAGGGTCTTTCTGGAATACAGAACATGTTAGCCATTGGCTATGTAAAATTAAACTTGTGGCTAACTTGTATTCTGGACTGTAATTAGTGAATCTGTATTTCTGACACCATATCATTATTATTCGCCTATAAATGCACACGCCATATTTTTTTTACTGAAATCACTATTAATGCAATATTGAGACATATATTTGAATAATAACATGTCATTATATAAAAATTCTGAAAGTAGCTTTACATTGAAACTGTGCGAACCCACTACATATCTAAATCCAGGAAAGCTGGAAGAATCTTTAAGGGCTATTTTGGAGTTCTTTTTTTTCTAATTATGATAAATCTGGACTGCAAAGAATTGTAAATTACTATTACTATTACCTTATTTAAAACAATGACCACCAAAACTAATCTATGACTAGAAGGATTGTCAGACCTTAATTAGGTTTGGGAAAGAACATGTTATTAGGCTGGGCTTTCAAACAAATACAAATGATTGCTTGTAAGGATACCTGTTAAAAGTGCCAAAAAGAACAAACGTGGCACATCCGAATGAAAGAAGGTGGCATTTATTTGTGGCTGGACTAGGAAGAACTACAGACTGTTGACCACTGACCATAGCACAGGGCATGAACTTAAGAAAAAAGTACATCTCATACACATTGTGACATTCTTTCATCTGTAGCAGAAGTATTTTTTATTGCATTGCATTTGCAAAAACCTTCAGGTTTGGAATGCTATGCTATGTTTGGTTAAAAAATTACTTTTCATGGTTGATATTACCTTCATTTCGGGCTCTTGGCTTGCTGCATGACAGACCAAGATCTTTGCTTCCTATTCGAATATAAAACTGAACCAGTCTAGGAAGCAAAAAAAAAAAAAAAAGATTTCCACAAATTAGAGTCACGTAACACTGTTTTAAATATGAAAGCAAAATGGATTCACTATAACATAGGTTTAAGTAAATTATGTAAAACGAAACATTTGTGACATTAAAACTGTTAAAGAAGCACAAAAGTGAATCTACAATAAACAACTCAGCTCAACCAACTACCATTGCATTTCTTCTTTGTTGTTTATCAGTGATGATACAATAACATTTATCAAATTTTCATTATCAGCACTATTCATTATAGAAAATATAAATATTGTATGCACCCACACCATCTTTCCATGGCACTCACTTCCCACAGTTGTTTACTGTGTACAGACTCTGTTTCAAAAATGCTGTTAGCTGTAAGTCTCCTTTTGTTCTGTGGTGTTGAACATGTATTCACCTTGGTGACAAAAGTTGGGCAAGGGCATTATTCCTTCAGTTTTTTACTGTGATTATGAGACACAGTTCCACCAACTGAATATTCTGTTCCATAACCAGTACCTTAAAAAATAATCAGTTTGCTCATTATTGTAACAGCTGTTGCTCTGTGTCTGTTCCTACTAAAGCAAGGAACAGCTTACCCGTGTGTTCAGTGCTCCTGTATTTCTTATATTTTCTGTCTGTATGCTATTGTGAACCATACATGCATGTAGCTTGCATTTTGTTATATACTTTCTAAATTACATCTGCGACACAATGACTTATTTCAAACTCATTGCATTCCATGATGTGACTGAAAAAAAGGGAAACTGTAGCTGGGATTCAAGCTGCACACTATGCAGTGTGTCATTGTGCAGGAAATGTCAACATACAGGCATATTCAATTCAAAGTACCAAGTAGCTTTTGAATCAGAAAAACATGCTTCTAAATAGGTGTATGCAAATGACCATATAATGACATGCAAATGAAAGTGCACATCTAATGAATGCAAAATGAGATGCAAATATGTGGATCTGTAAGAAGTTCGTGATTCACAGATGTAGAGAACAAATGACATGTAGCATGTTATGCATCACAATAAGAGCAAAGAGCATGTGGAAAACTGCAGAAGTGCAACAAGCAAAAAAGCCAGAAGCAGCAGTAGTAGCAGCAGCTTCTGTGCAGCACCATTTATTATTTATTAGCACTGCATTGTCTCCATCCAGGGTGCAATGTGGCAGCAGGTGGCATGAACGAAAATTGTACTGGCAATGTATTATCTAACACCCGCTAGCAGACCAGCAAGTGAGCAACCATTTCTGGCTAGACAGAATCATCATACAGGCATTGGCGGGTATCCATCATCTGCAATCATGGTGAAGAGGAAATGGATGGACTTCCTATTCTAGTGTATACTATGGAATATGTGTTGTTCTCACTATATTAATACAGGGACCTTTCAGAGACAAACAGGTGATACTGTAATGATATCACAGCATCTGCCTGCAGAATACTCAATACATTACTTGAACATGTGAGCAAATGTCTTTCCTGAACTCACTGGTGAGAGCTCCACCACCATGCATGTATCTATGGTATTGCTCCATCTCCCTGAAACAGCGAGTACTATAGATTGCACACATGTTGCAGTAAAGTACTTACATGATGTCTATGGACAGTGTTATGTCAAGAAGAAGGGCTACCATTCTACCAGCTGCTGGGTAATATGCAATGATAACCAATATGTCTCCAAAGTACCCAGGATATGCTCATGATTCATAGCTCTGAGGTACAAGTCATGTATAATGCCATTTTCTGCAGAGAGAACTTTCACAGGGCCAGCTAGTCAGTATATGTAGGTACTGTGGTCTTCTGAAAAACACTGTGTACATATATTTCACCCCTTATATAGCCCTACTGCATTTCAGTTAATGCAGGACAACCATAGGAACCTTGATTAATAATTTACATAATCCACACAATATCACTGAAATGCAGCATAACACTGCAAATGCGTAAATATACAAAAATCAGACAGCAGGTGCAGAACCTGCTGAAAGCGCAGCTCTGAAGCTGCAGATTGCCCTGTGCCACACACATATCAATGGATATCTGTGATGTGATAATGCTGTCAATCCCTGGCAGAACACAGTGTGCTGTCCTGCTAATGTGACCAGAAGGGAAGTTATGCTGGTGCTCTCATCTATGAGGGGAGCTCTCCCAATGGCGATGATGAGTGCTCATGCTGTGTAGCCCCTACTGTTAGTGTATATGAGACTGCATCATCTGAGGACCACCCAAGATGGAGACAGACAGTGACATTTTTGTCATGTGACTATGATTTCATTTGTGTCTTTGCATCATCATCAGGAGACCCCACACAGGTACTGACATCAACCTGTTGTCCTGCCCCTGTTTGTACAGATGGCACCATAGCAGTGGTCTGTCCTGTGGATGCACAAAAGAGTGGTTTAGGCACCATTTCAGAATATTCATGCTAACTGCCAAAGGAAGGCTAGAGCCCTGAAAAGGTCAATGCTAAGAAAGGAAAAAATAATGGTCCTTACTATGGGGAAAAACACATACAAAAATAGGGGAATGAAGGGAGGGAGTGGCTACTGTTGCACCGATAATTCAAATGTCTACTGCTGTGGTAAGTTTACTTACTCAACTGTACTATGCTCATCATTTGATCACTACTGCAGTAGCTTTGGATATAAGGGTAGACTGCAATAGCTAAAACTGACTGGGAGAAAGAAATATGTGAGTCTAAGAGCTCCTGGAAAATGGCCTCAGCAAAGCCTGTCCTAGACCTGGAGAAGAAATTTTGTTTGTAGTACTTTGTAAAGGTATGTATAGAGGAACAAGCTGCTGCTTCTAGAATACTTTTAGAATTCAATGCTTTCCAAGAAGCTACAGAAGAAGTGAATGCCCCTGAGACAGTGACCCTTTGCCTGCCTGGGATTGCCTTGTTGTGTTTGGTATAACAAAAGGTAACAGCAGGAGGCAATCATTTGGATAGTGTCTGCTTTTGCACAGGTTGTTCATTCTTCTTACCTTCACAGGTAATGAAAACTGATCTGAGTTTCTGAAAGTTTTAGTCCTGTCAAGATAATACCTGGGTTGTTTATTGATATCCAGAGTGTGGAGGACCATTTCTCCCTCATTTTTAGGTTCTCTAAAGAAGACAGGTAGATGAAAAGCCTGGCTTAAAGTAAACCTGGATGCTTTTTAAACATAAAACAGATTTTTCAGATAATTCAGCATTATATATGGAATGGGTCTATATCACGACGTCGAAACGTCGTAATATCGAACACCTAAAGATCGACAAGTATTCATCGAAATTCATTTCTGTGAATCGATGAATACTTACAGGGCAAACAGACACTTGCTCCGGAATCCAATGGAACTAACTTAACCTAAAAAAACCCACCCATGTGGGGGGCTGCACCCCCCCACAAATAAATATACCAACTCCGAGATTGCACTACAGTGAAGAAAAGGACAACATTGTGTAGTTGGCCAACTACATCTTTGCCCTGTAAGTATTCATCGAATCGAGCAAATGCATTTTGATGAATACTTGTCGATTTTTAGGTGTTCGTTATTACGATGTTTCAACATCTTGATATAGACCCATATGGAACATATGAAGTAAATCAGGAATACAATAACACACAGAAATACTGTGTAAAAAGGTAATGAAAATTTTGCACATAAAGTCCATGGACAGACAGTTAAACGGGTATGGGAAGTATTGAAAAACAGTCCATGAACTAGAATTGTCACCAAAGTCCATAGAAATGTGAGATAGATGGTTTTAAACATTTAGTCCACGCTTAAATGCCCTTAACCTTGTTGCAATGTTAGTAGAAGGCTTTATGGTGGAGCTCTTTTAGAATCAAGATGCTTTTGACTGAACACTGGAGTTCATTCCTGGTGCCTTGTAGGTACTGCATTTTATTTGGTATTTTAGCTCCATTTTCTCAAGGACAATATTTTTTTTTTGCCTTCAAATGGGGCAATCTATAAGATGCCCAGAATGTGGAACTTGAAAATATTATGTTCAGGGAAGTCTATGCAATGTTTTGCCAATGGATTTGTAAGTCTTTTAAGCCTTATGTCAAAGAGGTGATGTGTAATTCTTCTATTACATTTATTGACTGTCTTCCCCACATTATTATCATTATTACACTGGGCTCTGTACATCATAAAATCAATATTACAATCACCTCTTTAGCACAAGGCAGTCAAGATGGTTCAACATGCTGAGGTATTGGCAGAAGCTACAGTTACAATGCCCACAATCACTGATACCCCTGTTGGTGATATCATGTTTGCCTTTGCTTTCTAGCCAGTTACTCTCACTTTTGGCTTTTCTGAAAACAAAGGTGGGGCCGGGACCCAGGATTTTTTCCATATGCTTGTTATCTGTTAGAATGCCCCAAATGTTAGTGATCACTTTCCCAATTTCCTCATACTCTTTAGTTAAAGTCAAGGCCATACTTTGTTTTCTGCCCTGCTCTCTGGGGTCTTGGTAGAGGTTGTTGCACTGTCTAGTGAGCCTTTCTTGCTAATCAAGTAGGGTTGGCTTATTGTTTGTTTTTGTTATGGGGCTTTAATCAGATCCAAGATTATTCTTAACATGGTGTCACTGCATCCCCAAGCAAGGAAGTGTCGTTCTACGTTCCAGAGGTTGATGGTGAAATCATTGGTTTCTTTTGACAATCTGACCAGCCTCATCCCATGGGACTTGATCACATTCCTCTTCATGGACTGTGGGTGCATGCTGTGGTTAAGTAAAAGCATGCTGACCCTTGTAGGTTTTTCTGTGCAAGTTATTGCTAAGGGTTCCCCACTGGGCTCCTTAAAAACAGTTACTTCCAAGACGTTGACTGAAGTTTTACTGTAGCAGGTAGTAAATTTGACGAATCCAGTGATGTTGTTGATATAGTTATAAAAAATTTCCAGAACCTATTTATTCTACTCCCAGATGATAAAAATATCAATAAAGCACAAATAGTGAAATCATTCTTCCACTTTCTAAGTGCCACATTAGCTAGGCTTGGGGCGATAGCTGCTCCATAGCTATCCCAAGGATGTGTTTGTAATAGTTGTGATTAAAATGGAAGTAGATGTTCCTTAAAACTACATAGACCCTTACATAGGATGTTTTTCTTTAGTGTCATGAGGGCTTTGGATGAGTGGTTCCAGACCTCAGTCCTCCTTTTGGCTTGTCCTTCATTCACTGTGGGGGCATTCTCAGATTCCTCAGTTCCTTGTCCCCTTTCTATGTCTTGTCCCAGTGTTGATATTGTGGTTGGAGATCCTATGATCCTGGTTTTGAGACTGTCCTTGAAGTGGGACTCTCTCTAGTTGTTCCAGTTAACGCCTGGTGTGGAAGCCTATGGGGTGGTTTCCTGCTGATCATCCTGATTCCCGTTGATGGTTGGTGCTCCTAAATCTGGTCCCAACAGGTTGTGGCCCCTGTGAAAATCCTACTGGTTGGTACTGGTATTTGGTATTGTGCTCAGTGTCTGCTGGTCCTCTGTTGTCCTTGTGTCCCTTGTAGTGGGACCTTCTCTTTTTCCCTCGCCAAAAATTAGGGAATTTTCTCTTTTGTAGTCCAAATTCCAGTGAAATGCTATTAGGTTCTTTCTGATCCATTTTGTCAGTTTCCATTTTGTTGATTTTCTTTGATTAGATGTTGTCATACTCAGTGATTGTTTGCTCTTCTGTCACTGAAATCTTCCTCCATTTTTCTGTATGGCTTTTGCAGGTGTCCTCTAGTTTGAGAATTTTTTTCAGGATGGCTTTCTGCTGTATTTTTTGTGCTTCAGCAGGATGTCAACTAACTTCAGGCTGGCTTCTTCCAGCACTTTTAGGGTCTCTTCAATGTTGTTCCGGATAGGATTCTTGAAGAATCTGAAGCCCCTTGGGACAAGGTTTTATATTTAGGCTGCTGTTAAAAGTAGATTTCCTCCCAGTACAGCCCCTTTAACTTTAACTTTACTAGTTGTTTTTCTAGAAGGAGGAAGTCATTGTTTATTTTATCTACTAGTTCAGTATCTGTGGTAGTGCTCCTAGGTAATTCCTCACTGGGTTCCTGGGGTAGGTCTATCCGGGCCAGAGTCTTTAGCAGGTTCAGAAGCCTTTGTGTTTCCTGGATCTGGTCCTTGCTAAGGTCTGTCAGAGGATTTCTGTGCTCCTGTGGACAACTCCTTGGCAGCCCCAAGGATGAACAATGAAAAAAAGACAGTGAAATCCATGAAGCACGGTTCAGGTATCCATACTGCAGGTTGCTTCATGGATTTCTCTAAATATTAAAACTGCGGACAGCAGACTATTTGTCTAAAATGATTATTTGCTGTACACCAGGCAGAAGAGAAGCAAGTTTATCCCAGCGATCAGGGAATGTTGATAGGCAGGCTGGTATGAGATTCAATCTGTTTTATCCAGCTGTCTGCTATTTTTTTTCCTGGTGGATTTTTTGGATGCAAAACATGCTAAAGAGGGAATAAAAAATGTTTAGCTAACAAAGAGTGAGCTTACTTCTCACTCTTCTGACAATAATGAATCTCAAAGAAAGACTCTGTCAGTGAAACATTTTCCAGTGCTTCAAAGGAAAATACTTGAGTGACAGAAAAAGGTACATAGGTTGACGGGAAGAATCAGGAGTCCTTAGACTTGATGACAAAAAAGCTACACAAACTGTTAAAGAACAAGAAGCGAGTTGAAGAACAGATAATCAATTAGTCCTTAGACTTGAGCCAGAGACTGGTCAGGAATAAGACCAATAACATTGTGAATTTACGGAATAAATGAGAGACTATAAAACATTAACCTAATTACATATACGGTTAGACATGTGAAATGTGGCTTTGTAAGAAGTAGTAGAGAAAGACCGGAATGTTGCTGTCATTGTTAAATCGGTTGATGAACTGGAAGCACAAAACTTACTTTATATCATTGTTCAGAAGGAAACAGAAGGGGCAGCAACTGCAAGTGAACCATTTTTTTGTTCCTTTTAATCTTTGTATAAAATGTTCATGATGCAAATTGTATGCTGCATTGTGAAGCAGTTTTGTTCAGGGTGCAGTCATTAAGGATTTTGGAACCTTCTCCAATGATCAACTATCCCTTGATGACCATGTTATCACTGTTGTTAGGAAGTTCTTTTCTATAGTCAGACTGATCACCTGGGGGGTATGTCATCTTGATCCAAATGAATTATCCTTCCCCTTTACTCCTTCATATCAGGCCAATTATAGAGTCTTCTTCTTCTTTCAGCTTTTTCCCGGTTAACTCCCTATTTAGAATGTGCTTACGTAAACACATACCCAGCTCAAGAGACCATATAATTTCCTTACTAAGGCAATCAAGGGTATGTCTGTCTTGAGCTATCTTGACATCTTAAAGTGCTCTCACTCCTTGGTTACCCAATTGACTTCTGTAGGGGACCTTTGCCCAGCCTACAGTGCCTTGAAGTATCTGGTCCTATGTAACTTCCTTCACATCTACAAATTAATAACATCGTAAAAAACTTGTTCAAGAGCTCTGAGTTTCCACTGTAATATAAAAAGAACCTGCTGCTGTGATAGATATTTATCATAAAAAATATATCTTTTATGAAATAGACCCCCTTGTATGTAAAGCACAGTAGATCCCTGATCTTTTTAAAGCAGATCCTTGATGATTGAACAATCATATGTATACCACCCCCCCCATCTAGCTCCCTCAAGCAGTCATAGAAAGGGGACTTAACAAGGTCCAAAGTAATTCATCCTGCTGGGTATGGTATTAATTTCATGTCTTAGTAATTCAGTGTGGGATCATATGGCTAGACTACAAATGGGCCTCCAAATCAACAGCCTAGTATCATCCTATAGACCTTATAACAGTTAAGCAGAAGTTTATAAATTAAATTGGAAAGGGATTATGATGAAATTGGGGTGGGAAATGAGAATTCAGTGCAGAATAGGATTTAGGTCCTTAAGAAGAATAACAGCAACCATACAGAATATTATATTCCTGAAGTAGCAGAAAGTGCTCTAAGAACTATGCTCTCATAGGAATGGAGAAAGGAGATTTTAACAATAGGGATAAGTTCAAGTAGGGGCAAAACAAATAGGCAAGAGAGGGCAGGAATTTACTAGAGGAAATTAGCGAATGCACCAAGGAACTGGGGGAAAATAAATATGGAAGGAAACATAAAAGAATGGGATCAGGCTAAGCAGAAGTTAGGGTTGCAAATTTATGACTGCCTTTCTTACCAGAGATTGATAACAGAGTACGGGCAAAGAGAAAAAGATAGCAGAATGTTACCTGAAAGACCAAGTATTACACCAAGAATGAACACTAAATAGCTGCCAAAAATATAATTTAACAATCTTTGCCTCTGACTTTGCTCATATGGCAAAACAAGAGGCTGGTCCTTCAACCTCAGGCATAATATTGCAACATCATCTCTAAACTCCACACCATACTTTTTACGTCTGTTATCCCAGACTGCAACTAAAAAATGTCCAGAATGATCAGTCTTTCTACCCAGTTAACAAGGAATGAATGAGCAAATGAATTAATAAATTAAATCACACCATTATTCCTCACCTTTTGAAGGTAAAGTCCTTCTCCTTTCCACCTATACCGCTGCATATCAAACTATTGTCAAGTTTTGTGTCATCTCCAAGAGAGATACATATTACTTATAAAAAAAAAAAAAACACTTCTGCAATAGATCTTACCTTCATTTTAAGAGTATTAGCCCTGGCTCTGAACTCTGCAGAACCATATCTGTAACTTCTCCTTCAGTGTGAACTCACCCATTTGTATTAATTTATATTCATGATCATCTTTTTTTACTGCGCATTAAAGCATGTCTCACATATTTAGAAGTAGAAAGAAACAGTAGGCAGTTACTAAATAAATATAATACAGGTCAACCACCACTTGTAATGTGTATAATAACACTGTATCAATAAAAGTCAGACTTAAATATTGGATTAACAAATAGAAACATCTCACTACAGAAGCTGATATTGCAAAAATACTCCATAAAATGAATGTCATCAGTTATCAAGGCACATATACAGACTTCATTCAGAATGGTCTCCGTTCCCATCTTCCCTACTCTAAGTAGACTGTATAAGAAAAATCAAAAAAATATCAATCACACTATCACTGCAGAGCCAACAATCAATTTACCATTTAGAGAGTAAATGACAAAATAAGTTAAAATGCCTAGCTTCCAGCCTCTGGAAGTCTGATCTCTATATCAGTTGGGTATATATCATATTGGGAACAAATGTGCAAACTACCAGAAATCAAAAAACAAAGTGACAGTTTCACCCACTACCAACCTACTCACCACCTACTACCCTTCCACCAGTCTCACCATCCATCATTGCACGTAACACCATATAAATATGATGAAATATGCTTCTCTCAGCCCACATTAAACAGGCTATAGTCTAACCTCCATATGAGTAACACAGAACACCAGCTACAACACATTAATTCAAAATATGCTAACAGGTCAAATGATAGAATGGGCTGTGAAATCTTAGTTATCCCCATCTTGTAAGAAGCACATAATCTGCCAGTGTCTCACAGCAGAATTAACAATTTTATTAAAATTTAAAGCTGACATTTTCTTTGCTAATTTATAATCGTCCACAAATATCTAATAAGTGCCAACCCAGCCTCAGCTACATTGTAGTCCTACCACCTCAACATCTACAAACATTAATACTTGCCAAAGCAAGATGGAAAACAAATCATCCTTCCAAATCTTCTTCACAAATAAGTACCCAGTTAACAATGCATTCACTGAACATGACCAGAACTTTTCACAGTTTTTAAAATAAAATTTAACATATCATTTACAAAAACGTATGAAAATAATGCATGAACTGTGTAATACTGCACATTTTAATAGCACACATTTCTAGACAGCTGCATAATTTCCCATCATTTTATAAAAGCATCATTAAAAAATCCAAAACTTCTATAACTGTTAATAAGGTCTTCTAAGATGACTGTTAAAATCTGAAATACAAATAATAGAAAAAGATAAAATTAGAGAGGAAAAAGCTAGTCTGAGGAACACATACTCATGGTACTTGCAAAACTACAAATAAATCACGTGTGCACATGATATCACAAATAAATCAACCATGATTAAAATCTAAACCAAATAATGCATGTAATCTCAAAAGTACACTTCACATTCACTGAATAAGCCATTTCATATCAAACAATATAAAGACATACTTTAATTCCCATTTTTAACATCTGCACAGAATAACTTTAAAGGCAGTGAACTTTTAAGTGCAATGAGACATTCCAGGGTAGTCCTTACTGGGAAACAATGGACCTTGAGGCTTATGAGTTCTATCTGCCGCACTCGGTCTTTTCAGACCTTTGGAAATCTGATTGTTTCTCAATCAAGAATTGTCATCCTATTGTTTATTATTACTTAATGGTACAATGACTGCTTAGTGAATATTAGCAGTCACTAAGAATAAAAATCACAGCAAAAGTGGTAACAAAATATATCTGTCTTCACTCTGATATACATGTTGTTTACACAGTAATCAATACACTGTGTTACTCGATGGTGCACAGAAGGTTATCAGACCTTCATGAAAGCAAAATTCTTGTGTTTCTGAGGCAATCTACCCTTTTTCTTATACTAAAGTATACAATTATTGTATTTTATTGGGACATCACAGGATGCTCTAATGCAATATTCTAAGATATTGATAGAAGACCACAACAAAGCATCTGTTAGACTTGTAATGTTTGTTTAAATATGACTCATGATGCATATGTGCATGAAACACTAGTTCACCAAGAGAAAATGAGGTACTGGTTAAAATAATTAAACAGTAAAGGTAAAATGGATGATCTTAAATACCACAAAAGCACTAGTTCAACTAGTGTTCTACTGGATCTGTAACATTTGTTTACAAAGGAAAGTCTCTGCAAGATGACACAACTGTACTGCATATGTGCATGTAAAACAGAGCTGAAGAAGATATTATTAAAAAATAATTTTGTTACCGTTTAAATGATAATGATATATTACATGACAAAGAAACAGACTGGCATGACCTGAAGTATTGGGCATGAAAAAAACTGGAATACTGTAGTCACAGGATCTCTCAGCTATTATCACTGGGGATGAAGGCCTTTCTGATTTGTAGGATGATGCCCTTTTAAAACAACCTGATTGTATCCTTTGGTCACTGGACCATGCAAAGGGACATCAAAATCATCAGCATGCACCCTCAAGGTGATTCTTCTTCTTGTTTAGGATGACTTTCATATACAAACGTGAAAGGATACTATAAAAAATAATGATTTTACAGGGTGGTAACAGATTAACTACAAGGGAATCGGCTGCAACCACAGAAAAATCTGCTCCGCTCCTGTATAATTAAAGCAATATTTTTGATACAGAAATATTGTAGAAAACTGGCAAGGAGTCTGAAGGTTCAATACATGCAGCTGAATCTGAACAGAATACTGAGCATTCTTGTTTCTTTTGAGAGCTATCAGACAGTTAAAAGTAATAACTTCAAAATGTAAGAATATTACTTCCCTCAGTCATTCCTACTTCTCGGTTCCAGGTGGTTGCTCATAACCTGCACATACCAGCTGAAGCTTTAAGAGTCAGAGCAAGGCTAGATAACTCTGGAAAAAATAGATAATTTCTCCTACCTACAATGTTAATTTAGCAACCAAAACGTCTTGCTAGATTCTACATTTTTGCATTTAACTTCAGGAAAGTCTCTGTTGGAACTTTCAAGAAACTGCAGGTAAACATGGCAGTACCACACAGCCTAAAGAATGATGATAACCATTCTAAATTCCAATGGAAAACATCTCTTGTCAGTAATAAGCTAGCTATCTTCCTTATCAATCTGTCAATGTGACAGCTGACATTTCTTCAGTTATTGAAAAAAAGTATTCATAAACATGTTGCTGACTTTATGCAATACCAGATGGCATAATAGGTTAGGTCTTTACCTGACTTCCAACTAATTGCTGCTATAGAATTTACATGTTCTCCTGTGTCTCTGTGGGTTCTTTCCACCTCCCATAAACATGCTGAGTGCTTCCACCTCAAAAATCACCCAATAATGGAGTTGTGGAGAACAATGCAGGCTATAGATAGTGCTCTATAAGGGGGAAGAGTTGTATATATGAACTGCTTTGTTCATTAACTGTGGTGCACAGTATCACACACAGACAGATTACAGACTGGAAGCTGTGTCAGGGCTAGACACTTGACAGTAGTTACCTGTGATAACTATTTTGAGGACTCAGTGTACTCTGATCTATACCAGAGACACATGATAATGGTGTGAGGGGTGTATGTGCCCCTACTGGCCAGTGTGTGCCTGCCATAAAGCAAAGCAGCCCTGGGTTAATAAATTACTGGCTATCCAGTTTCCATTTGCTCAGCCTGGGTTACCTGGGACACCTCTATTGAGCAAAAGCTGGACTTAAAACCAATCAGCCAGTCAAACATGAAATAAAAATTTCTACACTCAGTGCACGTTCACTGATAGGATGCAACTTGGAAGTGGATGATATGATTTTAAGGAGGAAATGGACATCTTGTGCATCCAGGAGACAAGATGGAAGGGCAGTGCAGCAAAGCCTCTTGGCTTGGGATACAGAGTCTACTACTCAGGAGGAGGACAGAGTAGAAATGGGGGGGGGGGAGTTGTGGTGAGGGAGAGGCTTTGTTAGACAGTGAAGGTTGTCATAAGAATTAGTGATAGACTCGTTGCAATCAGACTCCAATGTATGGATAGGGCACTATTCATAATCCCAGCATATGCCCCACAGCAGGGTTATGATAGTAAGGAAAAGAGCACATTAGGAGAGCAGCTGCATGCCCTACTAGATAAAACAGGACAACATGAATTAGTGTTGATAATGGGTGACCTCAATGTTCATATTGGGACAGACACAACAGGATATGAGGGCTTCCTGGGTCCACATGGGTCAGGCAACAGTGATTAAGAAGGAGAGGCAATTCTAGACTTCTGCCTGGCAAATGGCTTGACAGTAGCCAACACATGGTTCAATATGAGAGACAGTCAAGACCACATATAAGAGTGGCCAACATGCAACTCAGGTAGATTTCCTCCTAGTAAGGAAAGGGTATTGGGGTAGAATCAATGATTGGAAAGTTATCCCCCGTGAAACAGTCGGACCACAGCATAAACTACTGGTACTCAAAATCAGCTGCAAGCAGTGGACAGAGAAGGCTCTAAGGTCAACTGAGACCAGGCTGAAGACCTGGAAGTTGACTAGAGAGAAAGTACAACAGTTTAAAGAATTATGCAGGGCTCTAGCATCCCAAGAAGATGAGGAAATAGGTGGATTTGAACAAGGAAAGCAGGACCTTAAAACAGTATGTGTGAGGACTACAAAACAGATATGAGGTACACACTAGGGGGACGCTGGTGGTGGAATGTAGAAGCTCAGGAAGTCATCAAAAGAAAGTAGGAGTGAAGAAAAAAGTAGGATGTAGAAATGACAGGCCAGGCTAGGAAGGAGTACTGGTTCAGTAACAAAGAGGCTAAGAAAGGAGTTGAAATAGCAAAGAACAGAGCATGAGAGGTGCTCTACCAGCTTTTACAACGTGACTCAGTAGGTGGCACAAAGAAACTATATCAGGTTGCAAGGCACAGACAGAAAGATAAATAAGATAGTCAAGACAGCCTTCCTAATGGATGCCAGCGACAACCTGCTCACTAGTCCACAGGACATCAAGGTCAGAAGGAAGGAGTACTTCCAGCAGTTTCTGAATGATGAAAATCTCACAGAAGCTATAGTTCACTAGATACAGCCTAGGATGAGAGAAGAGGAGTCCACACTAGAAGAGACAAGGACAGCATAAGGAAAATAAAGTCAGAGAAAGCAGCAGGTATAGATTAGGTCACAGAAGATATGATAAAGATGCCGGGTGAGATGGGGAGAAATGGCTCCTGAGGGTGCTCATAGCAGTGTGGAGAGAAAGGTGTATCCCAGATGACTGGTGAATAAACATGCCGGTGTAGAAGAAAAAGAGGACATCCACAACTGTGGGCAGTACTGAGGTATCAAACCCCTGTCACATTGCATGAAAGTTCTGGAGAGGGTGACCGATAAATGAATACTCAGAGCAGTAGAAAGTAAGTTGGAAGAGAAGCAGTTCAGATTCAGATCAGGATGCAGCACAACAAAGCCAATGTTTGCAGTAAGACAGATAGTTGTGAAGAAGCAAGAGATGAGAAAAGAGCCAACTGGGCATTCCCAGACTTGGAGAAAGCATATGGCAAGTTCCCTAGAAAGCTGATTTGTGCAGTCCTGCTGTAGTTTGAAATCCAAGAAAATTGGTAGAATTAGTGCACGCTATATACAAGGATCCAATGACTCAAACATGAACAGTGCTGGGTCTCATAGAAGGGGTCTCATAGAAGGGTTCCCAGTGGGAGTCAGAGTCATCAGGGTTTAGCTCTGAGCCCACTGCTGCTAATGCTGGTGATGGACTACATTAGCAAATAGGTCAGAAGGGACAGACCAACAATGTTACTGAATGCAGATGATCTGGCATTACAGGTGGACTCTGAGCAACAACTTCAGCAAAGGATAGGGGAATGGAATGGAATGCAAAACCTGTGGATATGGGATGAAACTGAGTAGGATAGGGGAATGGAATGGAATGCAAAACCTGTGGCTATGGGATGAAACTGAGTACAGATAAGACAGTGGCAATGGCAGCAAACTGGGGAACACACAAGATGATGAGAAATGAGATAGAGGGGAATATAGTGGAACAGGTTAATAGCTTCAAGTACCTGCGAGGGGTGGTTGAGAAGAAGGAAGTCTGAATGAGGAGGTCAAGGCTAGAATCAGAAGGCCTACTGCAGCCAAATGGCATAGAGTGCCAGGTGTAGTGTATGACAGAAGAATGCCAGAGAAGCTGAAAAGCAAGGTGTACAACACAGTGGTGCAGCCAGTACTACTGTATGGTACAGAAGCCTGGGTAGTAAAGGCAGAGCAGTTAAGGAACTGGAGGTAATGTATCTGAGCTGGGTGGTAGGATGCACACTGTGGTTCAAATGAAGAAATGAGGACACAACAGCAGAAGCCAAAGTAACTCTAATTGCAGAGAAGGTCAAAGAGAACAGATTACCGCAGTTTGGGCACATGTGCAGAAAAGCAGAAGCCAATCTGGTGAAGATGATTTGGAACAGGCAGGAAGAAGACAAGAGAAAATGTGGACATCCAGCAGTTGAAGAAGGTAGGAGAATAGCACTGAATAGCGAGAGATGGTGACAGTTGACATGATACCCTGAAACCATGTAGAAAATGAGATAAAATGGGACTAATGATGGTTAATGATGATTGCTGACACTGATGTTGAAAAGCTGATGTTCCACAAATTCCTCTACAGGCAGAAATAAATTCTACATAAAGACAACAAAAAAGCATTGTGTATGCAGCCCCACCACACACAGCCACCATGTAAAAGCTCATTTCACCTGCATATTAAAATAAACTCCTAAATTATGAGCAAATGCTTCATCAATGTAAATACTACCTTTAGTATCCTCTGTGTGATACCAAGCATTTTAAGGGCAGAATAAGTACTCATGGCCTTTCATTCCTTACAGGATTCCAAAAGCCATAATACCAAGCATTTTAAGGGCAGAATAAGTACTCATGGCCTTTCATTCCTTACAGGATTCCAAAAGCCATAATACCAAGCATTTTAAGGGCAGAATAAGTACTCATGGCCTTTCATTCCTTACAGGATTCCAAAAGCCATAATCAGGTTTCTCGACTATCTTAGCATGTACATCAGAGAATGTCAGTAAATTTAAAAATGCCCATAAAAACACCACAAAGTATTTGTAGTTTATAAATACATATGATGAATTTACTCACTGATCAAACACAGTGTTGCAAAATTGCCATGTTGAATAAAAAACAACAGCTTGACAACTGCAAGCTTGATCACAGTACATTGGCAGCACAACTCTAACAATGTTTACTGATGCCCTTATCTGATCCTAACAGGCAAGCTGTGACCTATGTATCAGAGTTTAAGTAGCTCAGTGTCTGGTGTGACAGAACTATACTTCTTTACTTTCCATACTGACTATCCCTGAAAAAAAAAGTATTGGGAGAATTGAAGACCTATTACAATATGTGAAGGTTACTAATGTCTGGACCCTATAAAGCTACTTCTTAAAACAAAGTCTCTCTTCAGGACCTTGTGGAAATACTAAAGTACTTTAAATGATGATCAAAGTTTGCAGCTTTATAACTCTGCCTAGCCTGTCTGAGAACCACTGCCATATGCTGGTCAAGGCAGAATGGCTTGCTGTTATTGTAGGGGCCAGTTAGCTGCTTAATTCCCCTACTCTTTATTGCACTGCATAATTTTAGTAATTTGTGACTGGAAATTAATGTGTAATCTAGACTGGTAGCATATCAGTTATCTGCTTTCAGTCAGGTTATGAAACTGTTAGCATATTCATATTTCTTCTGACAACTTACATATTGTTCATTTGATTTTATGTTTTACTCTTTAACCATTAAAGTGGCTTTAATTACACTGAACATGGTATGATTACTGTATCAGTTACATTTTCATTAAATTACAATGTTCTTCTGAGAGCGATTACTGTTTATAAACAAGGTGCTTGGTAAAGGAGGGTCCTCTTTGCTACTATGTCAGTATGTAACACAGTCAGCAACCATCTGGATTCAACAGTAAAGGGAAGTTACTGCTTCTCTGGGAAGTAGCTGTTACCCTGAGATCAAGGCTACTGAACCTGCATGTAGAAAGTGATAAATAAATCAAAACCCAGAATGTTGAATATATACACTTCCTAAACTGCTCATTTTCTTATTAACTAGGTTATACCAGCATGTCTGTATTTGTTATTCATCTGAAATAATAAAAAGATAAGTTAATATGGAAAGATCTATATAGCTGAGGTCAGTATGTAAGAATTGATGGATATGAACATTACTGCTAGTAGAAGTTGGTCACTTAGTTGCTCCATGAAGAAAAAGGCAAGACAACTGTTTTTTTTTTCTTTTGAAGCAATTATTTTAAGCAGCAGTAGAGATAGAAGAAATAATCAAGCAGCCAGAATAAAAATCAGATGATATGAATTAAAAAAAAATGCGGGTGTGTTATTACTCACCTCGTATTTGTTGTATCCAAAGAGACGGTTCTAGCTTCTCTCTTTCCTGGTCCATAAAAGTATAACGACTTCCCATCACTAAGTGTCTCACATCCTGTGCCAGCCTGACCTCCAGTGATTTTATACCATAGAGGGCTAAGCTTTCCTTCAAATCTATCAAACATCTCTCCTGGATTAGGTGAATTAGGCACACATGTTCCATGCTCAGCTGAGGAGACAAAAATTATAACAATATTGTGATTTTAGCACGGCAATTTTGCAATGTAATTTTTCATCAGTAACTATATTAATTTTTCATATATATATATATATATATATATATATATATATATATATATATATATATATATATATATATATATATATATATATGTGTGTGTGTTTGTGTGTGCATATGTATTTGTGTGTGCGTGTTTGTGTATGCATATATGTGTTATATATATATATACATATACACACACATATATATGTATATATATATATATATATAGATAGATATATATATATACATATATGTATGTATATATATATATATATATATCTACACACACACATGGGTTCCGTTCAGAAGCTTGAAATACTGAAATCTCGAATTTCAGTATTTTGAGACCAATAAGCTGAATCCACATAAAAGCAAAAGTTTAGAAGCACGAAATTCAAAACCTCGAATACCGGAGGTTTTGAATTTCGCACTTCTAAAGTTCTGCTATGGTTATGCATTCAGGTAAGTGTGTGTGTGAGTTAAGGGGTTTGGGTAAGGGCTGTGCTGTGTGTCAGTGTGTTTTGTTGCTGTGATATGTGTGTGTGCGAAGAGCTTGTGTGGTGGTGTTTTGTGTGTGTTTGTATGTAGTACGACCTCAGAGTGAGAATATTTAAGTAGGGGGGTGTGGGGTTGCAGCCCCTCACATGAGGGGTGCAGGGATGCTTGTCCCCCTGCTTTCATGTAGTAGAGTGATTGTGTGTGTTTGTGTGATGGATGGTGTGTGTGTGTGTGTGTGTGTGTGTGTGTGTGTGTGCATGTAGTAAAACTGTGAAATTCAAAACTGCTGGTATATGAGGTTTTGAATTTCGCGGTTTTTAGTTTTCGTTGTTTTGTGGATTCCAATTTTTGGGCTCAAAATACAAAAATTCGAGATTTGAGTATTTCGAGCTTCTGAAGTTAATCCATATAGATTTTATATATATATATATATATATATATATATATATATATATATATATATATATATATATATGGGTCTGCTTTGAAACATCTAAAACCCATAACATTGAATTTCATAACATCTAACACTACATATCACAGGAGAATAACATCCTCTCCACATATAATGACACCAGACTATCAAACACACTTTTTACTACATTTCTGCAGGGGGGGGTAAGCCCCACTGCACACCACATGTGGGGGGCCCCACCCCCGTAAATGAAATATACCAACTCCAAGATCGACTACAGTGGGAAAAAGTTAATTTCCTAACCCCACTGTATCAAGCCCCCCTGCAGAAATGTAGTAAAAAGTGTGTTTGGTAGTTTGATGCCATTATATGTGGAGGGGATGTTATTTTCATGTGATTTGTACCGTTAGATGTTATGAAATTCAATGTTATGGGTTTTAGATGTTCTGGTCTCAATGTTATGAAATTAGATGTTATGGGTTTTAGATGTTTTGAAGGGGACCCATATATATATATATATATATATATATATATATATATATATATATATATATATATATTAATTATGTGCATCAAGTAAACAACAGAAGTTTATGCACATAAGTATCTAAACACAGCTGGACAATTTCTTCGTTTTCTAGCTTTGCTGTTTATGAAAAAGGCCAGTGAGACAATTTGTACTTCATTTTCAAGGATGTCCCAGACAGGTTCCAAATGCTAAGCAATGCATATGCAAAAGAACAAAGTGACCATTCAAAAAGTGGAAACAACAGAGATGGCAGAGACATGTTGTTGTTGTCTTTCGGCTTTTCCCGGTTAGGGGTCACCACAGTGGAATTCCGGTCCGCTAATGATTGGCAGTAGATTTTCATGGTGCCAAGTTGCCAGCTTGACACCCAACCTTCAATGAAGGCACGCCCATTCACGCATGTCTTTCGGAACGCCACTCGACCCGCGGGGAGGACATGCAGACTCCACACAGAAGGCACTCTCCACACACTAGCTGAGAATCGAACTGGAGAACTTCTTGCTGTGTGTGGATGAGACATGGAAAATCAGTAAGAAGCAGATGTTGTACATAAGAACTGCATATAGTAATCCTTATGGATCATGTCTAATACATAAGCATAAACATTTAATTCTTTACTTTTGTTTCAGGGTAGTCTGACTGGAAAGATACCGTTTTAAGGACAAGGAAACAGTGTCATTGCCTCCCTTTAATCAGCCCTCATTAGGCCAGTCATTGAATATAATGCCCCCTTTGGCATGCATCTGTCCAGACAAATGCAACAACTGGAATATCATCAGAGATACCTTACTATAAGTATACACGGCTTAAACAATATGTCTTACATGGACTGACTCATAGCCTTGTCACAATACATGGTATCCTACAAACTGCTAAGACATGACCTATGTCTGGCATACAAGGCATTCTCCAGCCCAATACTGATGGACCTTTTGCACATCAACAAGTCAAACTGTGTCATAAATACTTGGATGGAGAGTTTATTAATCAGTGTACCTTGTTTTTAGTGCTTTATAAATTCTGAACAACTGAGTGGCTCTTGGTTCATTTTTACAAAGTAAAGTACTTTTACTGAATAATCACACTTTTATACACTGTTTAAAGTACACTGCTGTCATCTTATATTAGTTATTGCCTTTCCTTAATTTTAAGTTTGTTTGCAGTAGGATTTCACTCTGAACACGCTTTTACTGTGCTTTTAGATTAGGTGTTTATCTGGTCTACCTGAGCTGGGAAGCACACAAATGGGTCCAAGTATAGTTGTTTTAGTGGCCAGAGAACTCAGCAGCCAGTTTTCTGTATTCTAGCAGTGGTATAAATTTGCATGGAGCTGCTCGCCACTGCAGTGCCCTATACAGAAGCAAGCATCTAGGAACATTGCTTATTTTCATTATACTGTGAATGTTTACTGTGCTGTTTATTGGGTTTTTTTGCACTTCTTTAAAGTTTAAAGTTGCATTTTCAAACTGCTGTAAGGGCTGCTGTTCTGCACTGAAATACATTGTATCTAGTGTTTCACAGTTAGTATCAGGCATCTGTATGTGGTTCCTTAACACTTGCGCTCCAAACCAGTCATTTTAAATTAACAGGATCAAAATCTACACTCTTGTGGCAGGAAGGGGATTATTTCACCTATATGAGCTAGGAATTGTTGGTAGACAGCTCATTGTGTGCTTACCTGATTGGCTTAAGGGCATAGTTAGTATAAAAAACTTGCTTTTTTTCTGATCGTATATAAGCCTCACATTTTAGCAAAGCTGCTCTTCGTGCAGCATTAGTTACTGGTGTCTAGTTCATGTAGGCATGAATGACCTGAGACATACCTCTTTGGACTATACGAATAGAGATATATGACTGAGTTCTCAGAATGTGTCACAGGCAGGTATGAGCCTAAAACTGAGCAGCATTCTACATCTCCTAAGATGATGCCACAGTACCAGCAGAAAATGATCGACTTTAACAATTGGCTTAGCTACTGGTGTCAGTCTAAAGGGGTCCAGTACTTGCCAGCCTGGGATGACATGGGTGACATACCACGCTGCTTTGCCAGAGATGGTCTTCACCTGCCACCTCTAGGCTTTTGGATATTGGCCAAAATATTATCCACCCCTATAGTGTCTTTTTTAGATATTGGGAAACAGACAAACCTTCCAACATAGCAAAAGCTACTCAGGATAAGCTAAAGGTGTTACTGCTCAATGCCAAGAATCTCAGCAAGAAACTGCATCCACTAAAATTTCTCCTCACCCTGAAAAGTGTTGATGTCTGTTCAGTTACTGAAACATGGTTCAAAGCCACAGAAAACACTCTGGCAGTGCATGGCTATAATGCCTTTCATATATTACGACTACCCACTGAACATGAAAGAGCAATAGGCAGAGGTGAATCTACTTACATAAAGGATAAGCAAACCTCAAGGCTGGTCAAACAGTATGACATGCTTGAGCTACTTCATGTACAACTAACATAGGAAAGACTCTATTATCATATTCTTGCCAGCTACAGGTTCCCCGCCATCAACCAGGAAACCCATACATCATACCTGAAGTTACTAGAATCACTCACCATCCAGCCCAATACCATACACATTGGTGATTTTAACTACCCCTCTATTAATTGGGAGGTATACATGACCACTAACATGCAGGTTCAGAGATTTCTTGAATTTGTAAATTTAAATGCTCTGGAGCAGCTACTCTGCACTCCAACTAAGGGAACAAATATCCTAGATCTAGCACTCACAAATATGACAGAAAGAGTGCTACACCCCACCTAGTGTGATGTCCTTAGTGGTAAAATCAGATCACAAGGCAGTCTCCTTTGAAATAAACTTACAATTAGTCCCCCACCTAACCCCCAAACCTTTAAGAACTTCTCTAAGGTAAATTACCCCCTATTAAGAAAAGGTATACTAGTTTCAAAGCTCCCCCAAATCCAGAAAACACAGAAATCTATGCAGAAGCATACACAAAATCCCTATAAGACCATATAAATAATTGCATAGAAATGGCAGTACCAGACTGAAATGAACCCAGGTCAAACTGTAAAAACAAGCCACCTTGGTGGACCCATGATATGAGTAAGTTGTACGACAAAAGAAAGAAAATCCTGTCAAGAAGTAAGAGTGAATGTGCAGAACAGAGTAAAAAGTCACTCTTTTGTCTAAATAAGCAAATCGGAGAACTAGTCAAATCTCTGAAAGTAGACTTTGAGGTAAAATAGCCTCACAGACTAAAGATAACAATAAGGCATTTTTCAGTTGTCTGCAGTCTTAAGGGCATAACCCAACAATGTGCAAAATTAGTTGTCGATGTCATCACCTACACTCAGCCAGAAGATATTGCAAATCTTCTGGCTGACAAATTCAGCTCAAATTTCACCTCCTATCACCCCCAGTCCTCTCCCAAGAAATACCCTCCACCACTCAACTGCCAATTATCACCAAAGGACATGTTGCCATTGTTCTCTAAAACTAAAAAGAGGGTTTCAATGGGTCATAAAGATATACCAGGTTGCCTTTGAAACAGATTAAATCAGGACTTATCAGGCCCATTAGGCCTCTGGACTGGCTTTGTCCTGATAGAGTGGAGGGCAACAACAGTCATCCCTCTGCATAAAGGGAACCATCTACTGACCTGGGAAATTACAAACCCATAATTTTGACTAGTCTTATATATGAGACCATGGAAAGAATAATCATAGACCCAATAAATAATAGGAAACCTCCAAACATTAGGTGTATGCTCTATTTATTAGTTAGCCTAGTTTGGATATTTGGTATGGCAGCTTCATATGAAGGAACCATTAGAATTGAGTGGGTTAGGTCTCTGAGGGTTTGGATTGCTTTGTTACCTCTTATTGAGACTTCTGGTTATATAATGCCACAGTACAATTGTTCTGTTCTATAAAACTCACAACCCTCTCTGTTGTATATTGGATTCTACTATACTCTTACAATTTACCTTGGGCACTGAAGTCTTTCACTTTAGCGATGTCATTTAGATTTACTGTAAATTTATAAGAAAACATGTCCATGGAATTTTACAGGAATAAAAATTCCTAATAAGATGAATTTTTAGCATTTGCTATGTAATTTAAGTGATAATACTTGCTGGACAGAAGAAACCCACCTAACAGGTTTAAATTAAGGATTTCTAAATAAAATCTGGAATTCCCATATGTTTGCCTCACAGATTCTAGCAATCCTAACTGTGATGTTGCTATTACAATTAAGAAAAAATGACCTCTCCGTATAAATTGAGTAATATATGAACCACTGGGCTGATCAATCTTAATAGAAAGTTAATTTTTACATTTTTCTAAACATTTGATTATGCAATAATTTCATAACTCAATGCCAGATTTGATAATTACCTTTTCATTTTAGTGGGTGACTGAAATTTAGCATTGGGGTTTCCCTTGAATAAATGTGGCCAAGACAGAACTATTCACAGTAGGCAACATATAATGATGTCATATGAGCTATTAAATTCAAGTTTCTTAATAGTAAGGACTGTACTTTTTTCAGTATCCTATAAATCATTGTTGTGTCTGGACTATTTATGCATCCCTAAAAAGTTAGCTTTTTAATAGTAGGGGTTCATAAAGATCCTAGAGCACTTTATGATCACTCATCAAATAGTCTGAAACTAGAACAACACCAAAGACTGAAGCATATTATGATGAGGGACGTTTAAAGCAACTCTTAGTAGTTACCTTATTAGCTTGGCAGATTACCTAAAAAGAATAGCGTTAGAATTTCTACATCTTCTTGAAAAGTGTATTGAACAAATGTAGCTTCCCTTTGATCCAAACATAACATCAATTCTTTATGCTCTTTAATTCAAACTGAAAACAATAAGTGAAAAGATTATATTCTTTTGAGACAGGAAAGAGTACCGCATGCTCAGAATAAGTGTAATATCCACCAAATTCTTAGCCAACATATTAAAAATTAATCATCTTAATAACAGTCTTAGTATTCAGTCCCAAATGATATTAACAAAATCTGTCATTCAACTTACCACATAATTTGTGCTGTTAGAACATGCTTTGATTATTGAACAATTTATTGATCAATACCTTAACCTGATTCATTTTAAACCCATCCTTATCTTTACCATCCCTGAACAAACCTTTTGCAGTATCTAGAGTAGAAAAAAACCTTCAGTGAATTGAGATTTGGCAAATACCAGGCCCATTCATTTCTGAGGCACATTTGTATAAAAAATCATACAACCTGCAACCATTTGCAATAAACTTTATGATCACATTGAAAATACTAGGGTTCCTATTAGAAGAACAAAAGTCCAAAATATCGAATGGCTGTATAAGCAAAAATTGCATTCATCCATGTGTTTTTTTGTGAGATTGTGGTACAGTGAAGATCGGGACATTTGCCCTTTCCTCACTGTAGTGTGATCTCGGAGTTGGTATATATAATTAGCGGGTTCGAAGTCCAGCATTTTGCTGTTTACAGTGTTCTATTATATGAACTTTCATTCATATAATATAGACCCAAATACTAGCATAACAAGCAAAATGCTTTTCAAATTTCATTGTAAAACTGAACTTTGATCTCTTCAAGGAACACCTCTCAACTTCCCGATTTTGCAAAATGCTTCTGATTTTGCCTTGTCAGAATTTTCAAATACTTTATCACTTAACAACTGTGGGTTTGGCAATCTCACCTCAAACCCACTCAAAATAAATAAAGGCATATATTAAGGGTGTCCCAATCACTATTTATTCTTTCCTTAATCACTCTCCCACAGAATCACATAAAATCCATTAATCATAGTTATACAGCCTGGCAATTTAATTATATCAATAACTTATTTTGCAAATGATATTTTGATTTATTTACAGAATTCCAATATGAAATTCTGTCAACTACCAGAAGAAAAAATAAGCATATAGTAAAACCTCAAAGTATAACTTAAATCTAGAGAATGTGCACTTTATTTCCTTTAAATCCAAAGCAAGTTAATAATCTGGAACTGTCATTAAAACTGTTTATTTGGGCAAAATGAAATACCTAGTAGAAAAAAAAATCAGCTTAAAGGAAAACTCTGTCCTCTCCAACAGTTTAACTCAATCCTTAGGTTTCTTTCCTCCCTACTGTATAGCTTCAGTAGTGTGTAGATACCAGAAACCTGCTTATACTTTTTAAAACGTTCATTTCCTTGCCTTAGAATCAAAGGAAGGGAAAGCCCACCTACTTTTTTAAGCTTAATGTCTCACGTACTTTGCAGAGGAATTCATCCCTGCCTACATGACATATCATAGATACAGATAAATCTGTGGTTTACCCTGTCAAGTATGATTGCCAATCTTAGATGGCTAATTATTCCTGCTAATGTCAGGAACACAGCAGCTGATACAGAAAAAAGACAGAAAGCTGTGGAACTGTTTTCCACTGTTTTTATTGCAGAAAGGAGGAGAATTTAATACTCTGTTTCATAACAAAACAAATCAATTAGATCAGTCAGGAGTTTAAAGGCAGTTATCACCTCTTTTGACAAATTTACATATGCAGCAACACAGTATTGAAATGCTAAGCTTTAAATGAAGTTTGGCAACAAACTAAGTTGTCCCAGGACATCTCCATGGGGGGAGGGGGGTGTATTAATATTAAAGGGAGTAAGTGGGTTGGGGAGGTGAAAGGGTCACGTGGAGGCATTGATGGTTGGGAGGAAATGAGATAATGATGGGGAGGGGCTTAAGAGGTTTAGTCTACTGTAGTTGGATTAAGCAATCACATTTTGGCGTGAACTTGCTATTGCAAGTTTATATCCTGATGACCTGTAAGTATTATGGTGGACAGGTAGGCCTTGGTTAATGCTAGGGTTTGTGGCAATTTATTTATTTAGTTGTTTTTTTTTTTTTGTGTATGTGGTACAGTATAGACATGGGGTACTTAAAGTTTTTGAGGTGTCTTAGGGTTGTGTTAGGTTCTGGGATTGTTAACTTTTAATTTGGTCAGTAGTACTTAGAATTGTGTTGGGCCAGCACTACTCCCATTTTAATAATCAAGGTTGTCGCAGGTTTTGTTGGTGGTGGGGGTGCATGTGAGGGCTGATTAGTAGTCATGTAGTCATTTTTTTTCCCCCTTGTTGGTCAGAGGTGGTTATGGAGATTCATCGGTGGGAATTTGTGTGATCTTGGCCACGTGGAGCTTGATTCTCACTGGAGCAGCCATGGTGGTTGTAAGGTTTTCATGTGTTTTTTGTTGGGCAGGCTTGATGTGTGTTCAGTTGACTTGCTTGGGGGGAGATACGGTAATGAAGCACATGCCTGGCTTCTGAAAGTTTGTTTGTGTACTGGAAGGGGTACAAGGTGCAGCATGTAAGGTAGGAATCATACCGATTTAACTGCATTGAGTTTACGGAAGGTGATTTTTTTTTTTTTATCAGGAGGGAGTTTAGGCATTTGGGTGGGGAGCATGCTGGTAGGGCCGGATTTGGGGGGAGCCTGCTTGGTGGCTGTGGTTGATGGAGCTTGGGCTGGTGCGTGTCTCTCATGGGTGCATGTTTTCGCAGGGAGTCTGGGGTTTCACTTCGGTCTGTGTGGTGGTTTCCCGTGCATCGCATTGGGAAAAGGAAAAAAAGTCCAAGAAAATGGGGCTGGTTTGATGGTGGTGCCATGTGGGAAGTTGTGATACTGTGGATTTCGATGATCTAATGTTGTGGCTGGTTTCCAAAGGGGTCGTTCAGTCACAGGGTTGGTTTGGGAATTGGCTGTAGACAGTTTGTTGCTCTGTTGCTCTGCCTCGCCATGTGGTGTTTTGTCCTTCGTGTTCAAACTGGAGGAGATTTTGTATTGGTGGCTGCCGTATTTTGTTGTGTGTGTTTTTTCCTCTCGAGTGCTTTCCTGGCGGAGACTGTGTAACTGGTTGTGCTTTTCCGGTGTTGTCTGTAACTGGTTGTGTAAAATGGTTGAACCTTACAAAAAAAAAAGCAGTTTGGTTACTCCCTGTCTAGGTTGGTTCCCCTTCCAGTTATGTATAGGTCAGAGATAACAGGTTATCACATATTTTAAGATGCGAATTCAGATGAACACTTCCTGTTAGGGAACAGATGTTGGCGTTTTTGTTCACGGGCTTTCAGACATTGGGGGGTGGGATTCCGGATTAATGGTCATTGTCAGGGAGCAAGTAAGCTACTGTACTGGTCTGCCGAGAAGGTCCTGACTTGCTTAATTTGGGATGCATTTTATGCACAATATAATAGCGGAAGAAAAATAAGGATGATTAAATAAGTGAATATGTGCTTAAACACTTTGCAGAACAAAGCACAGAAGTGAAATGAAGAGGGGCACAAGATCAACTTGCAGTTGCACTATTCCCACTGTCAGCTATTTATATTCATGGTAGCAGCTCATTTGTGTAGCATGCTGATATAGTCAGACAGCAACTGCAGTTTTAAAATAAAGTGCTACAGGAATACCTTGTGCTACCTGTTTTTGGCCCTTTAAACCTAGAGTTCATAAAAAGAAATTACTCATGACCACAAACTGAAGTTCTTTTCCAAACTATATACATAATTGTTAACTTAAGCAACCCCTACCATCTCAGTATCAACTTTGGGTGTACAGGGGAGAGTTTTTGAAATAAACAAAGTGGATGGGTATAGGAACAGCAGTACTGAGGCACTGGTGAAAAGAGAACTGAGATGTACAGTGAAGTTTTGATTGTGGAACAGTCTTCATCTTTACCCAGTGGCATAAGGTTTGCTAATGTTGCAAAGTAAGAGATCATAGACACAGGTGATATACATGTGGTTCCTTTAGGGATAGCAGGGACTGCTATTTATCTGTGACACAGTGAGGAGCTTGATAATCTTAGGGTATCTGGTGGTACAACCACTCCTCAGTTGGATTTAGAAGAATCAGTTGAGATATTTGGGTGTATTTTAAAGATTCCCTTTGGGTGCCTCCTCTGGGAAAGTTACCTAGCAAGTTGCAATTGGAGAAGGCCCCTGGGTAG
>NC_056745.1:1160224305-1160321805 GCF_019279795.1 Protopterus annectens
CTTTCAGATCATGCTTTTGTTAAAGTAAGGCTGAATGAATCTATATTTAGAATCAAAAAGCTACATTGGGAACCCCCAGTATATTTCCTAGGAAATGTAAAGTTTATACAGGGGTAAAGGAATGAATACATAGACATAAGCAAAAAGTTACAGCACAGAACTGAGATAAAATGAAGACAAGGTCTAGGAGTGAAATGCTGAAGAAATTAAAAATTCAGACACAGAATGAGAATAGTGTATGATTAGAAAGATGGCAGGAGATTTGTGTGCATCAGAGAAATTGAGGTAAGTTAATTATGAATGAAGAGAGCCAGGTGATGGTACTAAAGATGCTGGTGCAACTATCAGAGGATAGAAGGAAAATTATAGTAAAGGAACTATATCAAGTTAATACTCCTAAGGTGGGTCTAGCTGTGACAGCAGGAGCCATGTAGCAATAGGTAGAGAGATCAGTATGCAAAATAACGGATGATCAGCACTGATTAATAGGATATCATCCAACAATAAGATACTGAAAATATTTAACAATTACTACAGTAGTTTATGTTCAGGCTTCAAAATATAAGTTAAAACATATGAGGAATTTCAGAAGTTTTTTCAGGATTTGGATTTACCTAGACTAGACATACAGGGAAGTCAACAGCTGTTAGCAGAAATAACAGAAATGGAAATAAAGGAAGTTGTACAAAGGTAGAAGAAAAGTTAGACTCTGTATTTGGATGGCCTCCCAAACAATATTTGGAGAGAGGTGCAGGACAAAATGATTAGTGTGTGGCTGCAGTTGTTTAATCAAGTATTGCAAATCCTTGAAATTCCAAGTTCTTGGAAAAATAGGAGAAGAAATAATTATCCTAAAGGAAAGGAGGGATCGTATAAGAACAGAATCATATCAGCCAATAACTGTATTGAACTATGATTATAAGGTGCTTATGTCTATAATAGCAAAGATGGTTGCACCCTTTACTGCAGCCTTAGAGGATGGAGACCAGTGTGAGTTTGTTGAAGGTAGAAGGAGACATATTAAGAATAATTATGATTATTCAAGATGTGTGTAATACACAACATGAGGTTTTCTTGATGTCCTTAGATGGAGAAAAAGTCTTTGACAGTGTGGAATGGAGATAGTTATTTATGGTATTGGGACAGATGCAGTTCAGTGTTTACTATATAATGTTACTGAAATCAAAATACCAGGACTCAGAAGCACAGGTTCAAATCATAACAGAACTATAAGAAGGTTTCAGATTAACAAGGGAACAAGGCAGGTGTTCCCTGTCACTGTTGTTTGCATTATCTGGAATCATTAGCACATATGGTCAGACAAGCAAGAGTGAGACAGATGCAAATGGGGTTGTATGAACTTAAAATAGCTCTGTATGATGCTAATGTGATTACCATGATGGGGAATCTGAGGAAGGATAAGAAAAAGCTTTTTGATTTGTTAGAGGGTGTGATGATGTGAGGTATTGCCAGCTATGCCAGGAGAAGTAAGGCAGTGGATGTGTAGCATATGGTAGCATAACTAGTTGGAGTTTTGTAAAGAATTATATGTCATTTGTACATCAAACTGATTTGTACGGATGCTTGTGTCGAAAATGTATTTATAAAGCTGCCTGTGCTAAAATGTACCAACAGTGGGTCCTGCTGGATAGAAAAGAAAGACAAGTATGTCAGACTGTATTGTAACTGTTGAAATTAATATATTGCAACAGAGGATACTGGAAGAAAATAGGTTAATCTCAGTCCAGCTAACTTTGAAAAATAGTCTGAAATTAAATTACCTGGTTTAAAACCATAAAGATTATACCTTGCAGTTCTGAGTGCAGTCAGAAACAAAATGTCTGTGAAAACCTGGGCTAGGAATCCTACTGTATTATCCATAGGATTGAACTAATTGCTAGTCTGGAAAGGTGAAAGGTTTTGAAACAGTTTTATAGCTTACAGATGCTATAGCACATCTTAGCAAAGCTCTATGTGTGCACATGTGTTAGATTCTGGTTCAGCTTCTAGTAAAGGGGGTAGTGTGGGAACCAGAAGTTAGATGACCAAATGTGTGTGATGTCATTCTGTAATCCAGCACTGAAATGATGTTTTAATACTAGATGAGACAGAAGTCTCAGGGCAGTCTGTTTTTGAAACCTGACAAAGAAGAACCACTCACTTACATCATCTTGCCTTGCTCTAGTAAGTCAACTATGGGACAGTAATTATTTAGATCAGTCAAGAACATATAGTAAGATTAGTTAAGTATTGTTTTTCTGTATCTGTGTGAATCCTTCCATTGGTGTTATTTTTAATATTTCCTGAGACTGAATCTTTGGTGTTTATTGTAGACAGATATTCAGTATTTTCATGTTCTTATTTATTATTTAATATATTTAAACTTTTCATTTTGGCTGGTCTTTTAGAGACTATTTTAAGCTTTGAGTGTACTTATATTTATTTGGTGACACTGTAGCCACTCATAATTTCACTCAGTATAACTGGGTACCCTTGTAAGAGCCTTAGTGTAGCTGGCTGGTCGCAGTGGAACTACATTGTAGTCTGGGCATAGCTGGTAAATCTGTACCAGCCTTTCCCAGGGTGTGTGTGTGTGTGTGTGTGTGTGTGTGTGTGTGTCTGTGTGTGTGTGTGTGTGTGTGTGAGTGTGTGTGAGTGTGTGTGTGTGTGTGTGTGTGTGTGTGTGTGTGTGTGTGTGTGTGTGTGTGTGTGTGAAAATCAAATCTCAAAAAGTGTATGTGTCAGCCACTTGGAACAGGGACACAGAGCACCTTACTGGTCAGTGTGGTTTCTTATTTGGGGCCTGGAGAGAGAGAGAACCCAGCCCCAGGATGGGAGTGTGTTCCTTGTGTGCTCTTAAGGGAAATTGTACTTGGTGCAGAGAGCTGCTTCTGGAAATACTGTGTGTGTATCTAATTTTCCAAGTGAACATCCCTCACTGATCACTGGCTCAGAGGAGTGGCATCAGATAAGTTTTTGGTAGATTTTTAGTGTATAAAATCAACATGGAAAAGGCTAAATCCATAGGAATAAATTTGGCAGGGTGGAATAAGTAACTAAATACTCTGGTGTATGGAGAGAGGAGACCTTAAATGCTTTGGTGTATGGTTACTGCTATCATTTGAGCTTTTGATGCAGAAGCCATATGAAGTTATATTGGGGAGGAGTTTACAGAAATGGAAAGTTTTTAAGCTGGTGTTTGATCACAGGGCTTAGGTCTTACACTGGCATGTAATTCCACACATCTTGTATTTGCATCAATTATTTTAGATAATGCCAGAACAATCATTAGATTAAGGAGCCGTGTGAAGGAATTTTTATGTGATGTAGCAAAACCTAGAATTAAATGGAAGAAGGTATTTTTATAAAGGAATGTAGGGGATTGGTGGTAATGAATGTAACTCTATATTGGGAACCAATGTATTTAATGTAATGGCAAACATGTCATTGTACAGGATATGTTGAAAACTGGAAAGAGATGCTGAGAGAGAGTGAGTATGGATGGCTGGGAAATCTGGATCCTCTAAAGGTAATTTTGAAGAAAAAGGCTCAGCAGATGGGGCCCTTTAAGTGTGGTGTATTGAGTTGTGAGATAAGTAAGATACCCTCGTCTAGCTGAATTAACTACCAGACTACTTTCAAACTTAGTAATATGTCCATATCCCCTGCTTCATTTTACCCTTTCCTATGTCCACCTATTCAAAAACCAACATGACTACCCCAGTCACAATTCTAACTACAAGTCAGTCATCCTGTCAAAACCTAAATATAAGTGCTTACACACACAACAATTTCATTTTCTAAAATCTCATCTCTCAGGTGATATCAGTCCTAATCCAGGGCCCCATTTACAAATCCCCTCCTTTTCACAATCTCTCTTTCACCCATCATATTCAAAAGGGCTTTTCCTCTTTAATAGCAGCCTCAAAAGTACCTGTAACAAATTCTCAGAGGTGCATGCCTGGATGTCCCAACACCTACCTGATATAATTTTAGCCACAGAACCATGGCTAAAGTAAGAAATTCATTATGAAGAAACGGTTCCCCCAGGCTTGAACATCCTTAGACTTGATAGACAAAAGAAAAAAGTAGGTGGGGCTGCCACCATGTATAAACAAGCTCTCAAACTCTCAGTTCCTCCAATTAGCCCTCTAATTATAGTAAAGGCTGATACAATGATGACTGCTCTGAAAATAAACAACCATCGAAGCATAACTATTGTAGAAGTGTATATACATTATATCCATCCATCTATCCTGAATCCCTTTTTCTCATTTTTGCACATAGGGTCAATGTGTCACTTCAGCAATGGTGATCATCTAAAGCCAAGGTTTATACCTCCAGGTGGCTAGCTCTGCCATGGTAGTTCATTCATACCACACACTTGCACACACGCTCACAGCTAGGGACAATTTAGAGTGTACAATCCACCTGCTACATGTTTTTGGAATGCGGGAGGAAACTGGAGCACCAGGAGGATGCCATTATATATCCACCTGGAAATAACATTGACAAAACTGAGGAACTCCTCTTGTGGGTTTCTTCATCTACCTGTCAAGAAACCACCATAATGGGGGATTTTTAATGTTGATTGGCTAACAGTAAAAATATATCCCCAACAAAAAAAAATAGCCTTTATAGATACCAGAACAAGATACAACATAAACAACAACAGACAGAGCACTCTGGACTGGGTCCTTGCAAATTTTTCATAACAAATTACTTCCACAGTCTCTCTACCAGATAACCTAAGTTACCACCTTTATTGTAAGGGAGTGTCCCTCCACCCCAAAAGCACAATGCATCAATCAATCTTGCAACACAACTAACTTTGATAAAGATACATTTACTAGTACCCTAAAATCAATCAAATGGCAACTACTAAAACAACTTCTACCAGAAGAAGCTGTATCCTTCTTCAATAGTACTTTCTTAGAAATACTCAACAGCCATGCCCCTGTTAGAAATAAAAGCTCCTTGGTTACCAAAACAAACAAAGCTATTAATGACAAATGCCTGAAGTCACTTGAAACAAAACAGAAATTACTCCAATCTCCAGATTTACAGATAACTTAGAAATCGGGTGAAAAATAAGATCAAATGAGATAAAAGATCTTATTATACTGGTCAACAAAATACAGATCATATTAACCCAAAAATATTCTATTCATCAATAAAAAATTCTTAAACCCTGGATGTACAACCCAACTACCTCCCACAACAACTATTTTCACAAAAAGTATAGCTAGCCAATTCAATACTTTTTTCATTCAAACAATTCCCTCACTCTTAAAGACACAACAGTTACCTCTATACATATAAAAGAGGCTGTTCAACTACTAAATACACTATCAATCAAACCTGTACAAACCTCTTACATCAAAAACCTTCTCAAACTTAAGCCTACCACTCTTGACCCAGATAACCTTACTCCTGAATATATTATACAGCAGCAAATGCAGAAGCCTACCCAGTAAGCATTCTAATCAGTCACTTCATCAAAGAGAGCTATGTTCCTCTGTTCTGAAAGAAATCCTATGGTTTGCCCTTCACAAAGGTGGGCAATCAACAGACTTCACCAACTATCATCTTACTGCCGTCATCTCTCCCTAGCCACAATCCTAGAGAACTGCATCCATTAGCAATTAAAATCTACACTGGAAAATAATTTACTTTCTCCTATCCAACATGGCTTCTGCCCACATCTCAGTACCAACACAACACTCCTCAATTTCTGTACTCACATTAAACATCACTGTAACACTGGTAAGCAAGTATCCAAAGCTTTTGATAAGATGTTTCTTCCTAAACTTAACAGACTCTATTCCCTTGGACTAGATAGTCCATCCCTGTCATCATTATCCGTTTACTTATCTGACAGACACCAAATGGACCACTGACATCTCCTTCTTCCTTCCTATATCTGCAGAGGTTTCAACAGCTCCATCTAAGGACCACTCATTAAATATTTTCATTAATGACCTAAACAAATAAACCAAAAAGCCTCTGTAGTACAGTATGCGGATGATTCAAAACACATCTTTTCAGCTAAAACTATTGAAAAGGTACCGCAACTAACATGGGGAACCCTTGTCTCTGTAGAGGTTTGGCTCTACAACTTTCAGCTTCTACTGAATCCTCCAAAACAAACTTCTCCTCTTTACTCCTAAAACATTCCATGAGAACAAACTGGACTTCATCACAATCTCTTCCAATAACACCACAATTGCAATTGTTTCACACACCAAGCTGTTAGCAGTAGGAATTGATGAAAATATGAAATTTGATCTTCATGTAAAAGAAACAGTCACAAAATGCATCAAAACGTGGTCTCCAAGAAGCAAAACTACTTCCAAACCTTCTGTACGTATTTATAATTCTATAAAGCACCCAACTGAACCTACTAGAACAGTGTTATAACAAAACTGCAAAATTCACAGTTTACATACCACACAAGTCAAACCATTACTCAGCCGTAAACAAAGATCCTCTGGTTAGAACTCCTTTACTGCTTCTCTTACTCCCAGCTGAGTATTCTAATCCACATCCCTGAAAAATGCCCAAGCTTAGCCCATATCCTTATTTGTTATATTCCAAACAGAAGCCTATGATCAAATGATAAATACTTAATAAGTGTGACCTAATCAACTAATTCAGCAGGAGACTATTTTCATGGCATGTCTCACAAATGTGAAATGCCATTCCATTCCCTATAAGAGTATACTCTTCACATAAATCCTTTAAAAAAGTCCTAAAAATACATTTCATGGGTAATTGGACTTGCTCTTGCTTCACCCTGGCTGAAATACTAGTTCCTCTCACTTAATCTTATATCAACTCCTTTGTTTTTTCATTTAACCTCAGCTGATATTCTATGCTTTCTCTCTCACTATTACATCATCTCCTCTGGCTATTTTATATCAATGCACCTAACTATCTTATTCTGCTTGTGATCTATTACCCATCTCAGTTCACTATGTAAGGTGCACTGATATTGTTATTGTTAAATTTTGCTGAATGCATGCTTCTCTTATGTATTTATATATTGCTGAATTTTCTGCTTATTTTCTGCTGTACAACTGTTTGAAAATTGTACTGTAAAAACGTATTTACTGTTTTGTGTAAGTTCATGTGGAGCCTTTTTCCCCATGCTTCTGCCGAAAAGGGGATCTACCCCAGTGGATCATCCCAGTAAACACATTTAAATAAATAAATGTTACAAATCATGGAACAGTTATAAAATATGCTAGGGTGATCAAAATGGAAATGCTTTTGTGCAGCCACATTCAGAGGCCAAATCTAGATAAATGCACTTAAGCAATATTAAGAAATGCATCAAATGAGGGCTTATTCAGAAAACTCCAGAATTTGCATCACTTCATCTATGGGAATGATCCACTGTTTCATGGTGATGCAATTATGTAAAGTATGCCACTTGTGATACTGACGTGCAATATCAAAATGGTTTAGACTATGTTGCCATCAGACAGCACAATTCTTGAAAATAAACTGTACATCTTGTTAATGTCAATGGACATCCATGTGTGAAACATTGCCACATTTTTACAAATAAAATGGTATAAAGCTTGCTTCCAAACAATCATGGAGTCTGTTACACATGGGCTGGTAGAAGCAGTTGTATAGAAACTTTGCCAGAGTGTATGCGTGATGGAAAAAGAAACTGGAACACTGCAAAGAAAAATTGTATTGTGCCAGAAAAGAACACTCCTTATGGTAACATAATTTTAAAAAACAGTGATGATAATGTTTAATAAAAGACTGTGAACACAACTACATATGATAATGCTTATTATCTAAATGATGTTAACCAGATCAAAGATGCTGGGACCAAATACAAACAGAATCAGATAGTAGGCCTTTTTTTTTCTCTCTCTCTCTCTCACCCTCCCCTTCTAGCTCAATCTTATATTCTCTGTGGCACTCTCCCCTCCCTCTATTCTTAGCCTTATCTGCCAAACTTTGTCTGATAGCCTGTCCTTTTACTATTTTACAGTCTACTACCTGCGAGCTCCCTCTATTTCCTCCCACCCTGGAAAGGCATAAGACACTACTCAGGAGGGGAACACAGATATTCAGCAACTACTTGAAAGAAAGCCATCTCCTGGTATCCTGTGAAGTCACCTTACCCGCAATGTGCCCTATAGAACATCATTCCTCCTAAATAAGAAAGGCTCAGTGTATGTGGCAAATAATACTACACTTGACTATTTATCTTTAATATATTTTTTGTTCTTTATTAACTATCTCACTATTATATACTGCTCCCTTGAAACAGCAGCCAACCGCAGCCTACCTGCACCCTCTGCACTACCCCATTTCTGCAAACTTTACTTCCTATCTTCCCTTACTAGATTTAATACTGGATATATTATTCCCTGCTGCCTTTTCTCTTATTTTCCACTAGGTGGCACTATACCCCTAAAGTGGACTATACTCTGATACTTCTAATCCCTTGACCAAGAACCTAATAAGTCCCTTACTTTAACTATCATAGTGTCCTTTCCCATCCTCTTCTGTCTCACCTCACATACTCCTACCCTTGACTACTATATCTTCCCAGTTCTTAAACTCTCAATTCTCCTTAGCAACACTTACCTCTCTGCTGTAGTCTTTATAGCTACAGATTGTTTCTCTCACTGTGCTTGTCCATCCTTTGGCTCTACCCGCTCCGTTTGCCCTGCGGGCTCACTCCACTCCCCTACCATACCCCCTAATTCCCACCCCCAGTGATCCTACATTTATTTCCCCTCCTGCTAAATCCCTCCCACTCCAGCAACCAATCCACTTACTCCTCTCCCCGCACCCCTTCCTCCACTACACCTGACTATCTTAGCCACACCCCATAACTAACAAATATCACCTTACACACATCTACCTCTCTTTAATCCCTAACAATGCCCCTCCCCCTCCTTCAATCCTTACCTCCATAACATTTGTCTTCCTTCTACTACCTCTTTACCATGCAACCTCTTATACTCATCTTCACTTATTCTCTTACCCTACGCCACCTCACAACTTCCTTACAACACACTATCACAATATTGCAGCTTCACTAGTTCCCTCCCAGCCTATCCTTCTCCTAAAAATAAAATTATTCCTAAACTCAACTAATGACACTAAACTCAAACTAAAAGTCTACCTAACTCCTTTACCCAAATCCAAACACAACAAACTACCTCCACTTTCCTCTTTCCTTCACCTAGCCAGTGACATCCACCCTAATCCTGGTCCCAACTCTTCTCAAACATATCTTCACAGCTCCAACAATAAATCCCCTAATAAAAACCTCAAATTCCTCACTATCAATGCCCAAAGCCTACTAAATAAAATTACCCTCTTTCATTCCTGGCTCAATCACAACCAACCAGATATATTAGCTATCTCTGAAACCTGGCTAAAACCTCATATAAATGATTCTGAATTCCTTCCGCCCGGATTTCACTCTCTCCGATCTGACTGCCCAACTAAAAGAGGTGGTGGTGTAGCTTTAGTCTACTCCAACTACTTATCTATCACTCCATATCCCAACCATATCCCCTCCTTCTCAAGTGCTGAACTTGTCATCGGCCTACTAAAACTTAACATCCATAAAAGTATCTGTATCATCTCCCTCTACATTCCACCTACAACACCAACACCCTAGAAGATATTCTCTCCTGGACCTCCTCCAACATCAAACTAGAAACCTTCATCCTAGGAGATGTAAATATTGACTGGGGAAAAATCAATAACCCCAATCCTACATTAACAATTAACCTATTCACCTTTACTCAACTTACCACCTCCATTACTAGACCTAACAAAACACACCCCTGGCTCCATACTCGACTGGATCCTAGTAACTCATCCCAACAAAACTATAACTTCAGGAGTCATTCCTGACTCTCTAGGAGACCACCTCCCTGCCTTCACCATTCGAGCTACTCCCTCTTCCTCTCACTTCCATCAATATATTTCTACTCGCAACCTTACTAACTTTAACCCCACTACTTTCATTGATTCTCTCAAACTAACCAACTGGAACCCCCTAAAAATTCTACCACTAGACACAGCCATTGACTACTTTAACTCAACATTCCTAACAATCCTTATCTCCCTAGCCCCAATAAGAAATAAACAAGTCAAAACTAAAACCTCTCACTGGCTCACCAAAGATACAAAAAACACCATGCTACAAAGAGATAAAACCTGGAAAACTTACCTCCGTAACAATCAACCTGAGACTTTATTAAAATATAAACAGTTGAGAAACCTAGCCAAAAAACATGTCATTAGGGATAAAAAAATCATACTACTTAAAACTACAAGAAAATCTTGCTAAAAATCCTAAGCAATTCTGGAACTCTATTAATTCCCTCTTGAGGCCTGGAACAAAAAACAATCCCTGTCCTGACACTAGAAATCCGACTCAGAAATTGCCACACTATTCAACTTCTTCTTTACCTCTTCAATAGCTGAGCTCACTAAGACCTTCACCAACAATAATCCTTCTCCCCTCCCTGCCCAATCCTCCCCTCTCTCCCCTCCCTACCCTAATTTTGAACTTAAACCTGTCTCTACCAACCTAATAAAAAAACTCCTCTATAAACTAAAGCCTTGCTCTAATGCCCCTGATGGCATTCCTTCCTCCTTCCTAAAAATAGCCTCAGATGCTATTGCTCTGCCTATCAGCATCCTGATCAATAGATCTATACTCGAGTCTTACGTTCCCAAACTTTGGCAAACTGCTTATATTTTGCATCTCCACAAGGGAGGCAAAAATAACAATGTATCTAATTTTCGACCCATAGCCATCCTCTCCCCCTATCTCCAAAATTCTTGAAAAATACATCCATCTACAGCTCTTACCATTCCTTACCAAATATCAATTACTTTCCCCCACCCAACATGGCTTTCGCCCAGGACACAGTACTAACTCCACCCTTCTCTCCTTCTTACATATCGTCAATTCAGCCCGCGACTCTGGACATTTAGTATCTTCCGTCCTGCTGGACCTTTCTAAAGCCTTTGATACCATCTCCCATACCCACCTCCTAAATCATCTCTCTAACCTTAACCTTTCCCAGGAAACCCTTTCTTGGTTCTCCAGCTATCTTGCTAACAGGTCCTAAGCCATAAAATGGGGCCAAGCTACATCCTCTTTCCTTCCTACTCCCACTGGAGTACCCCAAGGTTCCATACTTGGTCCTCTGCTATTCAACATCTTTATTAATGACTTCCATAAAGCCATTCCCAACTCAAAAGTTGCCCAATACGCCGACGATTCCACTTTGATTTGCAGTGCCTCCAACCTAGCTGAACTCCAATCTCTAACTCAAAATGCCTTCTCTACCACTGAAGATTGGATGCTCCAAAACCAGCTCTCTCTTAACGCTAATAAAACCAAGATCCTTCTATTCTCCCCTTCCAAATCTTCCCCTGTAGATGAAAACTCCCTTTACATCACCAGCCATAATAACTCACAAATAGAGATTGTACACTCTGCCAAACTCCTCGGGGTCACTATAGACAATCAGCAGAATATCAAAAAAACACACATAAAACATTGCCTACTTTACAGAAATAACCTCTTCCTCTCTCCTTCCTCTAGGCTAACTCTTGCCACTACCTATCTTCTTCTCTCTCTCTGGTATGGCTCTCCCCTGTTCTCTAACTTATCCTCCACACTTACCTCTAAACTAGAGATATGTTACAACAAAATTTCTCTATTTACCACTACTGCCAAATCCTCCTCACACCATTGCAGTTCCCTTCTCTCCCTTAACTGGCTTGAACTGCCCAACCTACTTGACTTTCACCAATTAACCACAGTCCACAAATTAGTATTCCAACCCTCAAACTGCCCCGCACTATCCAACATACTGCAACCATATTCCCCTCCTAGACCTCTTAGATCCTCTCACCAAAACCTACTTACCAATCATAAACCCAAGCACCCAGCTGGTCAGCTTCTCATATCCTGTACCCTACCAAAAAATGGAACTCTTTGCCCTCCGCCCTACGGACCTGCAATAACCTCAATAGCTTCAAATCTCAACTCCATTCCTACTTCTTCCTTAACAGGAACTGCAACTGCACTCTTCCACCTTTGCCTCTCAAACCCTCCACTCTCTTTACCCCTGGCTAACCCCTCCCCTCCTAACCTCCTAACCTCTCCTCTCCTAACCCCACTCAACTATTAATTTGTTTCTCATAACAAATTATCTCCACCAGCTATTACATTATGTACTCTTTTCTCTTTAACTAAACTGTCATTCCATTGATTGTTATTAGATTGCAGATTGAACCATATTGTTTTTGTATATGTATTTTTAAACTGTGCATGTTCTCTTTGATTGAAAAATGTTTCTAATAAACCTTCTGTGGAGCTTTTCTCCCCGGGTCTCCACTGAAAATGGGCTCCCCAGCCCAGTGGACCTCCCCGGTCACCAAACTGAATAAATAAATAAATAAATAAATAAATGTGGTAAGATGTGAAAATGGCTGCACATCCTAAGAGGTAAACTATATCAGCGACATGAAGAAAAGACAGTTAGTGGCAGTTCATTAATACTGAAAAGGTTAAGAACATTTTTCTGCAGTAATATGTTTTTTCAACATATTACCAAATAAATACTGGCTAAAATGAATGCAGCATGTCAAAATTATATTAACCAGATCAAAGATGCTGGGACCAAATACAAACAGAATCAGATAGTAGGCCTTGTCTATTATGAAGACTTCCTGCATATTTCAGGTGGACAGAACAAAGAACCAATGACAGCAACTCTATCCAATCAATAGCTTTCTACAAGTATGCACTAAACTATATAAATCTGTAAGGATTCAAGCAGACAATATGTATAATAATTATTTAAAACTGCTGCTCAGATACTGGTAGTATGAGCAAAGGAAGTTGAAAAAAGTTATTTTTATTTAACAAAGGAGGCAGTAAGGTAAATTATTAATATAATAATATGCTGGTGTCTCATGGCAACAACTTAAGGAAGTATCACTTGTATCAAACCCTGCATTCACATTTAATGATTCATTTGTTTAAAGAGGCCTAAGGCCTAAGTGAACTCATGCTGCAGAGGAATACACACGTCCTTTATTTCTCTTAAAGTAAATGTGCCAAAACACAATGAATGCAATTTCATTTATTTATGTATTAATGTATTAACATTTGTTTACTGGGAAAGTCTGACTGGACAATTTTATCTGTTTTCATCAGACGCCTTGGGAGAAAAGCTTCACAAATATAAGATCAGAAAATACATATACACATGTGAAATTCATAGAATGCTTTCAAATTGTATTCAGTTTCAGTGTTATGCATCAAGAGGACAGGTACAAGGCAGAAACATGTATTACTCTCCTGTTCTGAAGAAAGATCAGTGTCAAGCCAGTTCTGTGGCTTAGAGGGATCGAGGCCTGACTTTGGCCCAGATGACTTCCGTTTCACTAGCAGCTTGGGAGCTGCAGGCGCTGGTATGATAAGGGTAGGAATCCAGTGGCAAATAGCTAGCTCACCTATGTTAAAGGGTGAAGGATGCTCTGACTGGTAAAGAGGAAGGACTGTGACCAATCCTTGCATTATCAGCTTTACTGGAAAAACTCAACCAGTCTCTACCACAAATTGTTGTGAGGGAAATGCTAGTTTGTTTTTGCTTTCTTGTAGTTTGTATTGTTTATTGTCTTCTTCTATTTTGTATATTGGGATATATTTTCTTTACACTGTGTTTTACTTTTACTCTGCTTTTAATTGCATATTTAAACTAGGAAAGAGACCACAGCTGTGTCTCTTGTGAATCTCACAGAAATAAGTTTTTCCCCACTCTTCCACCCTGGTGCTGTTGTGAATTTAATCTCAACTGTCTTTTTAGTTGCCTGCCCTTTATGTTAATTTGACCACATATCTCCTTCCCTTTTCTCTTTCATTGGCTATTGTGAGTAAGCACAAAATTATCAATTTGTGAAATCACTCCCCTTCAACTATTTAAATTCCCTGGCCATCTCACTGTAGTCCATAGAACCAGAATACAAAGTGCTCACCCTCTTCCGATCTATCTTGATCTTTTAAAATTAGTGGCTCTCCACTTAGATAGCTAAAGCTTAAGTAACCCCCTCTTTCATATCTAACTGCTTAGTGCACACTCCAGCTCTTAGGATATTAACCCATTTTTACATCTTATCTTTAAAATCTGCAACATCTAGTTCAAAACTACAAATAATTTGGAGCTCACATTCTGCCTCTCAGTAGTCATCTCGGGATTTGTGCTTCTGTTTTGCTGCTGGTGAGAGGAGCATAGGGACATTATTTCCTGGAGAGTGCTAATCACTGGAAAGTCTAATAACTGCTTCACAGGTCCCAGCTTGGAATTTATGCTTTTTTATACTCTTGGTGAGAGAAGGATCAGAGTGCATAGATTCCCGACTGTTTCTGGTTGGGAAGTGAATGTCTATGCTTGACCTTCCTGATTGGTCTGGTTGCTATTCAAGGCATCCACCAGGAAAGAGCTACAACAATCCTACAGACCCCTTACATCATCTGGGACAAGACTGGATCACCAAACAGGCTGTGGCCTGCTTCTCATCTTGGGATTAGTGTAATTCTTTTGCTTCTGGTGAGAGAAGAAGCAAAGGAGCATTGTATTCCAGCAGAGTGAATCTGTGGTGAGACAACACTCGTGGTACTCCAGCAGTAGCCATTCAGGTTACTACCCTAATTTCATCATTCTTGACAAGCTAATTCTTTCTTTTCAGGAAGTACTACTTAATTTGCTTCTAACTTCAGAATATCTGTCTAAATACTTCATCCATAAATCAAAAACAACTTCCACAAAATGACGTATTAAATAACTATGTAGAAAACAAAAAATGCCACACAGAATGCCACAAAACAATATTTTCATCAAGTCTAAACACTTTCATTCTAAAACATGTTAGGCACTTTCGTTCTAAAACATTTTACATGGGCATCGGAGAAAAGGATTACCGAATATGGGCCACTTCTACAGAACCCACATACAACACAAGTAAGCAAAACATGGCAACCTATCACAAGCTATGGTGATTCAATATAACAGGGATGTTTTCTCCCTTCAGCAAGCAATAACCAGTCTTGGAACACTGTTTTTGGCACCCTTTGGTTGTTGGACCAGGTGGAGCAAAAACTCAGGTATGTGTATAAAAACAAACTTTTGTTGGAACATAACAAATAAGTGTTTAACATAGTCACCAAAACTGTGGGGATAAAAAGTTGTGGGGCCTGTAAACAATGCAGATTCATCATAAAAGGCTCGCACTTTTCGGTCACAGGATACCCATGGCTGATTATGGTTAATGGGAACTTTAATTGCGAAGCGAAGGGGGGTGTTTATATTGCCTTCTGCTCATCCTGCCCTGCATTTTATGTAGGCAAAACCATTGGCCCTCTCAAAACCAGAATCTATCAACACTTACATACCATGAAAAAAGCACAAACTACCAATGCCCTTTTGAAGCATTCTAGAGTATGCAAAGATGTTAGAAAAATTATTTTTACAATTTTGGAAAAAGTCCCAGTGCCTATTAAGGGAGGAGACTGGGGACTTCAATTAGAACAATGTGAGGTTTTTTGGCAGCTCTTACTTGATGCAACATTTGTCACAGGTATTACTGATTTTGTTAGCATTAAACCCATTCTAAAAGGTAAGGCTGCTAATATTTGATTTTCTATTTTGGATGCAGTATACATACTTGTTTAATTTGTTTGCTACTTTTACTCAAGTGAACTTTTTAATAATTTTTACTAAACTTGGTATGGCTTTTACAATTTCTTACAGAAAGGCTACTATTAGAAAGGTACTTTTAGCCATTTGAATGTATTTTAGCTATTTGTAGTTATGATTGCTTTTTGTCTTTTTTGGTGGTATGTCTCTTTAAGAATTCTCTTTAAGCACTCAGTTTGGCACCATTGAGGATTTTTAAATGGAGTAAACCAGCTTTACAACTGTTTTTGAAGACGTTCTACATGTTTTGGAATGAAGGCGTTTAAACTTGATTAAAATAAGTTTTTCTGGCATTCTGTGTGACTTTTTTTTTTTCTTATTTCATCCCTAAATCATCAGGCTCTACTGATCAGTTTCCTCTCAAGTGTATTGTAGTGTCCTGTATAGCCACATACACCTTCGACTGACATTTTTCCTGTAAAAGCACCATTGAAATTTCACCAATACCTAGTTGCACACAGGAGAACTAGTTTGCAGTGACAATCCCTGCCCCCAGAGTTGCAATCTGGATACTAATGACATTACTTTATAGTCTCACTCCAACTGTCTAATCAATTAAAAAGGGTCTGTTGCCATGCTTATGAACTTTCCCACTATCTCCGTTACCATCTTGGTGGATATGGGTATCCTGAGGTAATCTACATATTGCTTCATGTTTACTGACCATCAGTTATTTCTCAAACAAACTGTTATGGTATGTGAGAGATGTATTTACACAATGTCACTGGAGGAAATTCTCACATAAAAGCACTCCTAATGACAATAAGGTTGTAAGTAGTACACATGCTGCACACATCACACACAATTTAAAGCAGACACATAGAGCCACATATGCAGAATCACTTAAATGCAACCTTCCTAAATCCCAATGACCTCCTAAATGAAGTATGCATAACAAACACCCTCAGCAGCCCCAAATACACTCTTTCAAAACAACACCCGCATCAACACATACAACCACATCTCATGGATCCTCTTCTTCTAAGCCCATAAGGCAAGCCACTACACAATCCAACATTCTGGTCATTGGAGACTCCATTGTGAGACACACTGATGTCCCTCTCACGAGGATGAGTAAGGAGAAAGTCATGGTCAGTTGTTTATCAGAAGCCAGGATCCACACCAATATACATGCACTCAGGTCACTGGACCACAAGTACCAGTATGACTCAGTCATAGTCTATGTGGGTGTAAATGACCTGAGACATACCTCCCTAGACTATATGAAGAGACACATCATGGAGCTGTCAGAATATGTGTCCCAGGCTGGTATGAGCCTAGCATTGAGTAGAATTTTACTTTCTCCGAGGATGATGCCACAATATGAACAAACAATGACTGACTTTAATAACTGGCTTAGTTTCTGGTGTCATTTTAAGGGGGTGCAATATTTGTCAGCATGGAAGGAGATGGTCAGCAGATCACACTGCTTTGCCAAGGATGGTCTGCACCTCTCCCCTGTAGGCTTTCTAATATTAGCTAAAACAAACATTGTCCTCCTCACAGTGCCTTGTTTTAGGCAATGCCAAACTGAAAATACTTCTGACATATGCAAATTTAAACCAAGAAAATCTAAAGGCGTTACTGCTCAGTGCTAGCAGTCTGAACAAAAAACTCCACTCCCTAGAAGCTGTTTTCGCCCTAGAGTATGCTGATGTCTGTGCAGTCACTGAGCCATGGTTTAAAGCCATGGAGAGCACAGCGATGTGAAAGGTTATAATGCCCTCCACACATTTAGACCAGCTACTATACAGACAGGGAATAAAGCTAGAGGTGTCTCAATTTACATCAAAAAAAATATACTTTGAGGTTAGTCAAACAGAATGGGTCTATATCACATAGTCGAAGTTCCATAACTCCATGTTCAAAGTTACAAAACTTTGACTACCCTCACTACTTAAATATACCAACTCCGAGATCAGACCACATTGAACAGAATGGAAAATGGTCTCGACTATATGTGGTTCAAACTTGCAAAAGTTTGACTATGTGATAGGAATCCAAATAGAACAATGCACTTGAGCTTCTCCACATTCAGATCACCATAGGCAAAATCCAGTACCACTTCCTTGTAAGCTATATGTCCCCCTCTATGATCCAGGAAACTCATACCATGTATTTAAACTGATTGAAAACACTCACCATCCAACCCAATACCATATTCATGGAAAACTTTAATTACCGCACTATTAACTAGGAATCACATATGACACCAAATGTACAGGCACAGAGATTTCTGGATTTTGTAAACACAAACTCCCTGGACAAGACTGTCAATACACCAACCAGGGGTGCAACCATACTGGATCTTGTCACTCACTAATATGGGAGAGTGCTGCATACCCACTAGTGTAATGACTTCTCTGGTAAGGTCAGACCACAAAATGATCTCTTTTGAAGTAAAAATAACACCTAGAACCCCAGCTAACCTGGAATATTCAGGAGCTACTCTAGCTTCCTATTATTAAGTGATAACCTGGGAAAATTTCAAGCCCCCAAAAATCCTAAGAACACTGCTTCCTATGCAGAATTGTTCACAGAGACCATATACAGGTGTGTTAATAGCTGCATAGAGGCAGCTGTAACCAGCAGAAGTAGTACAGAACTTACTCAAAAAACAAGCCACCCTGGTGGAATCACAACATCAATATACTATATAACAGAAGGAAGAGAATCATGGCAAAATTAGGAGTTGCAGCACCCAGCATGGTAAAAGCACTCTCATCAAACTAAACAAACAACTCCGAGGACAAATTAAGTCTACCAAAGCCAAACCAGGAGAAGGACAACCGCAAGGCATTCTTTAGCTATGTCCACAACCTCAAAGGCAATACACAATTGTCTGCAGAGCTCATTGCAAATGGAGTCACCTATACTAAGCCTCAAGATATAGCAAACCTACTGGCTGACAAATTCAGCTCCAACTTAACCCCTTTCTGTACCTCAACCTTCTCTCAGAAAATACCATCAAATATAACTCCCCCTGCTGTCACTACAGAGCAGGTCCTTAATACTCTCTCTAAGGCCAAGAACACTACATCAATAGGTGCAGACAGTATCCCAGGATGCCTTTTATATAGCATGAACCATGACCTATCATGCCCCCTGGAATTGCTATTTAACTGTAGCCTCCAAACAGGCTTTCTGCCTCATGAATGGATAACAGAAACAGTTATCCCTCTGAATAAAGGTAGGACATCTACAGACCCAGGAAACTGCAGACGCATAAGTCTCACTAGTCTTATATGCAAATCCATGGAAAGAATTATCATGGAAATGATCAATAATTACATAGGAAACCTTCAGACACTGGACCCAACCTGATTTGGTTTCATCAAGGGCAGGCCATGGTGGACCTGGTGGACTTCTTTTAGAAGGTCACCAAAGCAATGGATGAGGGCAAAATGATTCACACTACCTACCTTGAACTGGCTAAGGCATTTGATGCAACACCCCACTCAGGCATTGTTGACAAACTTAAGAGGTTAGGTACAAACCTTTATGTCACCCAGTGGATAGCCAGCTGACTCGCAGACAAGACCTAGGAAGTTTGAACTGGCGATTCTACCTCTACAAAGAGGCAAGTCACAAGTGGAGACCCTCAGGGATTGATCCTGGGAATGCTCCTTTTTGTCATTTACTTTTCTGAAGTCAAGGCCAATGTCAATGGCCTCTGACTGACTACATTTGCTGATGACTGCAAATTAGGATTTGTCATTGAATCACCCAGTGACACAAATGTTCTCCAGGAAGGGTTAACACACACAAACAACTGGTGTTGCAGCCATGCACTAAAACTAAATGCCAAGAAATGCATAATAATATCCTTTAGGAAGTCATCCACCCCCTAGTAAATATCATATTAACAACACACCCCTAAGAGTTGACGCAATAGTCAGGGACCAGGGGACACACAGAGACAGTAATCTAGCCTAAGAAATCATTCTATGTTGTGCAGCTTATAAACAAAGGTATGGCATCTAAGTCCAAGGAAGTAATTGTTACACTGTATTGAGCATTCATCAGACCTGTCATTGAGTACAATGCCCCCTTTGGTATGTACCTAATCAGGCATATCCAACAACTGGAACATAGGTTCATAAGTTGATACTAGGCTATCTGCCCTAGGGCATTTATAAGCCTAGCCAGAGTGTGTTTGGCTTTCGCCACCCTTTTAGATTAGTTGACTGTGCCTCTGTATAGTAGGTCACAGAAGATAGCCATTTTAAGGTTAGTTTACTGTGCCTCTGTCTAGTAGGGACACAGAAGAGATCCCAGGGGTAAACCTACGATCTCCCATCCACTTGTCAAGATTTCTCTTGAAGAGGGTCATTGAGGGGCTCTGCCTAACATGGATTGGGATTTTGTTCCAGAGTGAGGGGAGCCTCTGGGATATGAATATGTCCCTCCAGCATCCAGGGTTTACTCACTAAAAGAATACAGGGCTTAAGTAACATGTCCTTTGCATACTCCCTCAAGGCCCTGTCCCTGTATTTTGTCTTCTATAGGCTGTTGAGGGGAGATTTATATTTATGCCTGGCATGTAAGGCATTGGCAGACCTCACTCTGATGGACCTCTAGCATATTTGCAAAACTAGAATTACCCATTCTAAAGACTTAAACTTGTCTGTGATATAAATAGGACCTGCTGGAGAGACAGGTATGTACCCCAGATACTACTCTTTTTTCTGGAACAGGCTCCTCATCCATTTGAAGCAAAGTTCCTCCCTAAACCATTTCAAGTGTAATTTGTACAGTTGGATGGGGAACAGAAATTCATCCCTGGTTTGGCACCTATGTCTGTAACGGACGCAGGCAGCATGTAAATTGTTCATCTCCCAGGCCCCTGCTTTTAAATGATTCACCAACCCAAGCTCCTGCTTACACTTATCAAGGGTACCAGAACTTGTCAGAGATTTGGGATGCATGGCTAGGCTTAAAAAGGTCCTTGCATTCATTAGCCTAGTAAACACCTATGAACCTATGAATCTATAAAGTACAGCAAATGAAAATTACATGTATGGAAGCATACCGGTATCTGAAGCACCAAAGATGCAACAAAATTATAGCCACAGCAGGAAATGTTAGGACTTAAAAAAAGAAACATCCCTGTTATCTCTGCAAAGGATATTGCCACACTTGGCTCCTGAATATTGGCCTAAGGGTAAATCATATTACTGGAACAAATGGTTCATGAGGGGGTCCAGGGGGAGGTTATATTGTGAAGTGTGGGGAACAATAAAAAAAAAAGACCAGAGTAATTTTTACAATAATAGTAGATGTTTTCATAGATCACTGTTGCAGTAGTTATAACTGTGTGAGACATATCTTGCCAATGATATCAGACACCCAACAAGTCTACAAAGCATTGATCACCTTCCCTGACTGCTATGTCTACTTTAAGTATGAGCACAAGCAGTAGTGTAAGGGGGGGAGGGATGTATGGGGATTTCAAAAGTTGAAGCTTTCGTACACAACAGGGAGGCTGAAACCTGGAGCTCTATGGCAATTTAGTTAAAACCAGTGAAGAATGTCATGTCATAAGGACGAAGGTAAAGTAGGGATCCGCAGCACGGGAAAAGTAGGTAAGAAATAAATGGGAAAAATTGGGAGGGTGCTAATTCTGCAACAGTAATGTACTCAAACATCTACTGTTATCACAAACTAATATACACAACTCTACTGTGTTCTTTATTAGATCACTGTTGCAGTAGCCATAACTAAATGGGATGATTGTCATAGTTAGAAAGAAAGGGTGGATGCAGAACATCAGCAGTCTACAATTCCTTGTAGTATGGCTTTTGCAAATCCTGTTCTAGCTCCAGTGACTGAACTAGCTTGTACTGCCTAGTAAAGGTGAGTACTGGCTGTCCCTGGGATGGACCTAGAGTCCATCCTTTTCCAAAAAGCCTTGGAAATAGCTATAGCGAGCTTTGACTTTCTGAAGATGGCTTCTACCACAGTGAGAATAACAAAAATTGATTGCTGAGGCAGCCATCTGGAAATGGCTTGTTCAGATAGTGACTTTCCTTTTCTTTCTTTCTTGTTTTCATCAAAGGGAAAAAAGCTCATTAGACTTCCTAAACCTGTAGTCCTGTCCAGATAAAATCTTAACTAACTGTGGACATCTAAATAATGGAGGGTTCTTTCTCCTCTGTTTTTTCGGTCATGGCAGAACACAGGGAGATGAATGGTATGATATAAAATAAATTCAGAAACAACCTTTGGCATAAAGGAAGGGTTAGTTTTTAGACTCACCCAGTCTTTGTGGAAAGTCAGAGAAGGCTGCATGGTCATTAGGGACAGTAATTCAGATACACATCTAGCTGATGGAAGAACAATAAGCAAAACAGTTTTCCATGTAAGAAATTCTAAAGAACTGGCTGCAGTTCAAAAGCAGAGATAGTTAACTCCTCCAATACAAAGTTCAGAGCACGATGAGGTGTACGTTGTTCTGCAGGTGGACTAATTTGTCAAACCCCTTTTCAAAATTGTTTAAATTGAAATAAGGATAAACGGGTGGGGCTATAAAGGCCCATAAGCAGAAATAGACAAAAAGTACTTTTATAGAAGTGCATGTTGGGTCTGACTGAGCAATTTAAAGAGGTACTGAAGAAAGTACAGTTGTATAAGTGAACTTACCATAACAGTAGATGTTCTAATAGGTCATTGCCACAGTAGCCTAAGCTATTTGGCTCCCATCCTCCACCAGCCATCCATGTGCTCTAACAGAAGCTTGAACAGAGCTCTATATAAAAAGAGAGAGTGTCAAAGCCTTCACAGCTTTAATGCTGCCAATGTGCATTAATTCGGCAGACTTCACGGAAATGTCGGTCGCCTAACAAGCCTTCATAGCTGGGCATATAAATTCCCCATAAGGAAAAACATTCCACAGTACAATTTTTCAGAGGAAAACTCGTACTTTTTTCTGTGAAATTATTGCATTTTGGTTTTTTTTTTAGCTCAGAAACATATATAATAGACTATCATTTGAAAAATGATTATTTTCTGTATGAATGTTTGTGTGAAAAAAACTGTAAAAAAAAATTGGTGACTTTATGTGCTAGGGAGAGGAAATCAGCTTTGGGGGACTGTCTAAGAACTACCCTTTTGTTGCTATAAGGATTACTGTTGGGGACTGTGTTGCTATAAGGCTTACTGTTGGGGGACTGCCTAAGAACTACCCTTTTGTTGCTATAAGGCTTACTGACTCTCCATGGGCACCTGCATGATTTTTTGCAGAGGGTTGCAAACCCAGAGGCCAGAACTCCAGGGTACATGTGTTTATGTGCGATAACCAAGAACTCCTGCTGTCTTCAACACTGTAGTACAAAAACTGATGGCATCTCTGTGGATTTATAGTGTTATGAAATAAGACCTCAACGGAACTGTGATATTGAACTCGTTCATGTAGAAAGGATAAAGTAAATAGTGCAAAATACCAGAGCCAGATCATGGCAAATGGAGCCCTAGACAAGGTAATAGATAAGGTCCCCCCAAGCAGCCCCTATTGCAGCAACCCCCTACCTCCCCTACAAAAGCAGCCCCTCCCCAGCCATTCCAGTGTTCCATTACCTGTCTAATTCTCACCAGTTACCATAAACACTGTTCAAACCTGCCAGCGTGCATACTGTTTTCTTATTTACCACAACAGTCATTACAGATATTGAAATAAAATAACACAAACACGGATAAACAAAGAATACAGTCTCACAATGAAAACAGACTTAGCATGAGCAGTAAACTTCTCTGCCCTTGAAATTCACATTGAAGAGGCACAACAATTCACATTCAGATAAAATGCATCTGGCCAGTGGAGGATTAAGTTTACTTTTGGGCTGTTTTCAAACCATAGACTTTTTGCACACATTTTTAGGGCCATGCGTACATGTATGCATTCTTTGATTCACCCTCCTGATTGCATTAAATTATATTTCTTGCATAATACAGCACCACTTGTTAGAATGTGTTTTAAATTTGTAGTTGTAAACATTTTTTAATAAGCAATGACACAAAATGTATGAACCAATAATGACAAAACTACCCATTTCAGAAAACTTCAACCATGAAAGGCCACTCAGACTTCTGTCATTACAATCCACCAATATCACTCAATAAGCACAATCTCTGCAGAAGTAAAAGTCATCCAAATAATTTCACATTAAAGAGATCTCTAACTAATGAAGAGGTTGCTACTGGCAAACAACTTTACATTTTAATGTTTTGTCTACAAATTCAGTACCTGCTGAGCTTGAAGAATTAATTGCTTATATTACATTTAAAAAAAATTGGTAAGGTGGTAACATTGCAATTGGGAATGACTGACAAATTGACAACAAGTTCATAGTTACCCGGCATCCCATACAAAGGAAGACATACTCAGGAGTGTAGAACCCCTTTCCCCCCATAAAATGCACCAAATAATTGGCAATTAAATGAGTACTGCAATATCAGCACTCCATCTATGTGGTGTGGGTGTAGAATCCACAGCTTTCTGCACCAAAGGCAATTATGCTACTAACACTGCTTTCAAATTCTATAATACAAAGAGTGACTGCCATTTGATAAACAAAACAGCTGCACATTGAAAACAGCATGAGGGACAGTAAATTGTCTTCCCTTGAAATCACAACTTCATAAAAATGGACTGAAACTCATAATTCCTTGAAAATATACTGAAGCTCAAACTCTCAATTCCATCAGCAGTCTGGTAGTTGGTGTAGAGGATTCAGGCTCTTGTCTCCTGTAGCCAAATTACAGGGTCAAGTCTGATCAACTTAATTGACTAACTTGCCCTCACCTTTAACTAGGGCATTACATACTATACTTCCATACCTCTCAACCTCTTAGCATAAGAAATCCGGACAAAGCCTAAACTAATAGGGGACAAAGGGCCAAAAATAGGGACAGATTTTAAATATTGCTGTCATGGGTTTAGAAAGTTGCTAGAATAACAGCATTGGTCTTAGCATGCATTTTCTGAAGGAAATGAAGTCTGAAACTCAAATGTATGACATTATTTATTTCAATCCTTAGTGATAGAAGTTGCTAGACTATCAAGATTTGTATTAGCATGTATTTTCAGAAGGATATGAAGTCTGAAACTCATATGTATGTTATTATTTAGTGACTTCAGTCCTCCCTGATTTGCTAGAAAACCACAAATGTTATGAGAAACAGACCAAACACTATGAGGCTAAATCTGGACAGTTGAGAATTATGTTAAACACACACACACACACACACACACACACACACACACACACACACACACACACACACACACACACACACACACACATTCGTGAAAAATATTTGGCTTATTACATTGCTCTTTTACAGTTGATTTTCAGTCAACATAGTTGATTAGTACCCCTCTGCATTTACCATGATTATACACTAAAACAATACCGAATCATTCATAAACAACATGTTCAGACTTTACTGTACTTCCCTTGAAATAAAATGAGGCTTACCAATGGAGGCTAGTTTCACTGTGAAATTCAGAATATTATAATATAATTGCATGTGGGCAATCAGAACTGAATGCAGTACTACACAAAACAATGAACAAACTATAGTATAGTTCAGTACTGTATAAACAATGAAGGTATACATAATAAGAAATGGGGGAGTTGTATAAAACAGGAAATGTATACATGTCGAGAGTCATGGGATGCCACAGAAGCCATACAAAATTATCATTTTAGCTTAGCTTTTCTTGACTAACCCTACAATACTTCACAGACTACTTTGCAAAACTGTTGCAATGTCATATAAATTAAACAAATCAAAAGTAAAGGATGTTTTCTCCACTTCTTTTAATCCTTATCTGCACTCTGTTATCAGTATAGAGTCCTGCTATCTCCTGAGTAAATTACCAGGACGCTATCCATATATAGAAATCTAAACATGTCAGTATTTAGAAACATAAAATTCATATATTGTGAAAGCTCATGTACTTAAACATCAATATTTCTCTTATCAATTACAGATAACAACAGGGGTCGGGGAGGTTATTCAAACAATATGAAAGGGAACTTGAGATAGAATTTTCGAGAGTGGAGATGATTTCTAGGACTAACAGGCCTTTGTGTGAATCGGACACAATTTTACCATTAATGTCTCAGCATTTGAATTCTGAAAGGGACTTTAAAGTGTTTAATTATTCATCAGTGCCTATTGATAATTTGGACTGTGATCTCTTTGTAAGAGGACTTACATTTGTTCTGGAAAAATGTTCTGACAGGGGAAACTTTAATTGATTTGAAATATTATATTAGGAAACTTAACTTGAATATTATGTTTCAAGGTTTAGATTATACAATTAATCACCTTATTGTGTCAAGTACATTTAACCCTACAGTTCAATCCTCCTTACAATTATTTGATAGGTTGTGAGAAACTGATAGTCGTAGTGTAAAATGTGATAAAAAAGTTAATAATTTGAAAGAAGGAGAAGTCACAAAGTTGAGGATGTTACGAAACAATAAAAAAATTAGGATCATGAAACCAGATAAGGGGGGAGGTATTGTGATCATGAACACTTCTGATTACAGCAGTAAAATGAAGGCGGTATTGATGGGTAAGGCATATGTAAGATCTTCATTAAATGAGCTAAATGGTGCTTATAAGAAGGTGAAGGGGTATTTGCAAGATTTGTTTATAAAAGGAAGTATATTAGTGAATATAATTTTTGAATGTGTCCCACCCGAGAAGCCCCATGATTTTTGGACTGCAGAAAATCCATAAGGACCTCTTGCATCCACCCATGCATCCAATTGTGGATGCAAGAAGGTCAATAGCACATCCTTTAGCCAAATTTCTTGATGTCAAATTGAAATGTTTTGTAATGAGTGAACCCAACCTATGTAGGGATTCATGGGATTTTCTTAACAGAATGAATTCCATGGAATATAGTGATCAAGGTATATTTATTACAATTATTTTTAAAGATTTATACATGGTTATACCTCATAGTTTGGGCACTGAATGGTTTTGTGAATACTTATTTGAGAAGGGGCTCCCACAGACCCTGATTAATACTTATGAGCATTTGTTGTATTAAGTAATAACGTTATCTTATTTGAGAAGGAACTATTTTTACAGGTAGAAGGGGTGGCTATGGGGTCAGCATGTGGGGGCTTTACGCAAATTTAGTGATGCTGCAATGGGAGAAAAAATATTTATATAGTTCTCCATTTTTTTTTTAGATATTGCCAGATGTATATTTGTTTTTTGGAAGATATTTTTATTTTTTGGAATGGGCCTGAGGGGGAGATTAATGTGGGTTTTTTTTTTTTTAATATATTAATCAAACCACCTCCTTTTTAAGCTTCACATATACTTTCAACAAGAAAGAAATTTCATATTTGGATGTAAGGCTTGTGAAGTACGCTACTACTAAGGCTTTTTTATCTCAAATACATAGAAAGGAGACATATTCTAATGGTTTATTACATTATGAGAGTGCACATCCATATAAACAAAAGAGGGTGGTTATCAAGGGACAGTTTATTAGAGCAGCCTGGATGGTAAGCCTGTCTGAAACGTTTTTACATGAATGTGTAGTGTTTGAAGCAATGTTTATTAAAAGAGGTTATCCAACGAGCTTAGTGAATGAAATTATGGTTGAAGTTATTAATAAACATGAAAGAGGCTATATTCTCCCCCTCCTGACTAGATCCTGGTCTACCTATGGTATTGATGTTAGCGTAGGTGATACCTTATTACAAGGTAATAGATGTTTTAATGAAAGAATGAGGGCGGGCACTGGGCATTTTTAGTGCGCATTTATTACCACTTTTAATAAAAATTACAGGCAGACTGCTGATATTTTGTTCAAAAATTGGGCTATTTTGTTGAGTGAGAAGAATATTAGAGACTGTGTGGGTGAAAAACCAAATATTGAATAAGGAAGTAATTTGAAAGGTATACTAGAATCTAATGAGAGGGTTTAACAACAGGGGGTGATGAGAAAATGTGGAGCTTGTGCCTGTTGCCCCTACATGTTAGAAGGGAATTGTGTTAAGATCAATAAAATGGAGGTTAAATTGAATACATTTTTTTGTTATACAGAGAGAGTGGTATATTCAGATTGCCCCTATTTTCTGCTCCTACCCCACATAATCTTTCTATACTCTTTACTATATTTCACCTTTTACTCTCTCTACCTCAGACAGTAATCTATTCCTTAATAGTTCCTATCCTCCTGAAAGCCTTATGCACCTATCTACTCACTTCCTTATCCTTGTGCCTATGATATAATTTGATTTCAACTTTAATATGTTTTATTATTTGATTGTATTAATGCTTAACTTTACTCATTTTAATCACTGTTCCTTGTGATGTCATGTACAATAATTTGGATGTAAATCTCTAAAATATGTAATCTGTAATGGAACTTTTCTCCCCAGGACTCCATTGAAAACAGGTTCTCTTGGCCCAATGGACTATCCTGGTTGACCAACAGCAAATAAATAAATAAATAAATAAAAATATAGGCAAAACCAAAAGGAAATTCAAAAAGAGAGTGTATGAACATCTTAGTGATATTAAAATAAAAAAAAAAAGAGACAGATGGTCTGGCCAAGCATGGCATGGAAAGACCTGGCCAGTCTTTTAAATTTATTATACTTGATGTCCTTGAGTTAGATGAAAGAGGGGGGCCGTGGACACTTCATTTAGAAAGAAAGGAGTTGTTATGGCAGATACGCTTAAATGCAGCACAGTGACCTGGTATAAATGACTTCTTTTCTATTTTCTGTCTTTTAAAATTAAAAGCACTTGGGAGATAATGTATACACACTTTTTTTTACTTAAATTATTTTGAGTGAAGATCTTGCACATATGAGTACATTATATAATTTATATATGCATGGCCGAAGGCAGGAAGAGAGGAGAAAAACTAGGATTGTGGTAGTAAGGGTCGGAACTTTGAATGTTGGCAGTTTGACTGGTATAGGGAGAGAGCTATCTGATATGATGGACAGAAGGAAGGTTGGTATATTGTGTCTGCAAGAGACCAGATGGAAGGGGAGTAAGGCTAGGTGTATCAGAGGTGGGTTCAAATTGTTTTATTATGGTGTGGATGGGAGGAAAAATGGCATAGGAGTTATCCTGAAGGAACAATATGCTAAGAGTGTTTTGGAGGTGAAAAGATTGTCAGATAGAGTGATGTTTATGAAGCTGGAAACTGATGGTGTAATGATGAATGTTGTTAGTGTATATGCTCCACAAGTTGGGTGTGCGATGGATGAGAAAGAAAAATTTTGGAGTGAGTTGGATGAAGTGGTGATGACTGTACCCAAGGGTGAGAGAGTGGTGATTGCAGCAGATTTCAATGGGCATGTTGGTGAAGGGAACATAGGGGATGAGGAAGTGATGGGTAGGTATGGTGTTAAACAAAGGAATGCAGAAGGTCAGATGGTAGTGGATTTTTGCGAAAAGGATGGGCATGGCTGTGGTGAATATGTATTTTAACAAGAGGGAGGAGCATAGGGTGACATACAAGAGTGGAGGAAGATGCACGCAGGTGGATTATATCTTATGTAGGAGGGCCAGTTTGAAGGAGACTGGAGACTGTAAAGTGGTGACTGGGGAAAGTGTAGTTAGGCAGCATAGGATGGTGGTTTATAGGATGACGTTGGTGATCAAGAAGAGGAGGAGGAATGTGAGGGCAGCACCAAGGATCAAATGGTGGAAATTGAAAAAGGGTAATTGTGAGGTGGAGTTTAGAGATGAATTAAGACAGGCACTGGGTGGCAGTGAAGAGTTACCAAATAGCTGGGTAACTACAGCAGAGCTAGTAAGGGAGATGGCTAGAAAGGTGCTTGGTATGACATCTGGACAGGGGAAGGATGACAAGGAGACATAGTGGTGGAATGACGAAGTACAGGAGAGTATACAGAGAAAGAGGTTGGCAAAGAAGAAGTGGGATTGTCAGAGACATGAAGAAAGTAGACAGGAGCATAAGGAGATGAGGTGCATGGCAAAGAGAGGTGGCGAAGGCTAAGGATAAGGCATATAAAAAGTTGTATGAAAGGTTGGACACTAAGGCGGGAGAAAAGGACCTCTACCGATTGGCTAGACAGAGGGACCGAGCTAGGAAAGATGTGCAGCAGGTAAAGGTGATAAAGGATAATGAGGGAAACATACTCACAAGCGAGGAGAGTGTGTTGAGCAGATTGAAAGAGCACTTTGAGGGGTCGATGAATGAAGAGAATGAGTGGGAGAGAAGGTTGGATGATGTGGGGATAGTGAATCATGAAGTGCAATGGATTAGCAAGGAGGAAGTAAGGATAGCTATGAAGAGGATGAAGAATGGAAAGGCTGTTGGTCCAGATGACATACCTGTGGAAGCATGGAGATGTTTAGGTGAAATGGCAGTGGAGTTTTTAACCAGATTGTTTAATGAAATCTTGGAAAGTGAGAGGATGCCTGAGGAATGGAGAAAACATGTTTTGGTACCGATTTTTAAGAATAAGGGTGATGTGCAGAGCTGTAGTAACTACAGATGGATTAAATTGATCAGTCACAGCATGAAGTTATGGGAAAGAGTAGTGGAAGCTAGGTTAAGAAGGGACTGATGATTAGTGATCAGCAGTATGGTTTCATGCCGGGAAAGAGCACTACAGATGTGATGTTTGCTCTGAGAGTATTGATGGAAAAGTACAGAGAAGGTCAGGAGTTGTTGCATTGTGTTTTTGTAGACTTAGAGAAAGCATATGACAGGGTGCCTAGAGAGAAGTTGTGGTATTGTATGAGGAAGTCGGGAGTGTCAGAGAGGTATGTAAGAGTGGTACAGGATATGTACGAGGGTACTGTGACAGCGGTGAGGTCTGTGGTGGGAGTGATGGATGCATTTAAGGTGGAGGTGGGATTACATCAAGGATCAGCTCTGAGCCCTTTCTTATTTGCAATGGTGATGGACAGGTTGACAGACAAGATCAGGCAGGAGTCCCTGTGGACTATGATGTTTGCAGATGACATTGTGATCTGTAGTGAGAGTAGGGAACATGTGGAGGAGACCCTGGAGAGATGGAGATATGCTCTAGAGAGAAGAGGAATGAGGGTCAGCAGGACTAAGACAGAATATATGTGTGTGAATGAGAGGGAGGATAGAGGAATGGTGAGGATGCAAGGAGTAAAGGTGGCAAAGATGGATGAGTTTAAATACTTGTGATCAATAGTTCAGAGTAATGGTGAGTATGGAAGAGAGATGAAAAAGAGAGTACAGGCAGGATAGAGTGGGTGGAGTAGAGTGTCAGGAGTGATTTGTGAAAGACGAGTACCAGTAAGAGTGAAAGGGAAGGTCTACAAGAGGGTAGTGAGACCAGCTATGTTATATGGGTTGGAGACAGTGGCATTGACAAAAAGGCAGGAGTTAGAGCTGGATGTGGCAGAGTTAAAGATGTTAAGATTTGCATTGGGTGTGATGAGGGTGGACAGGATCAGGAATAAGTATATTAGAGGGTCAGCCCAGGTTGGAAGGTTTGGAGACAAAGCCAGAGAGGCAAGATTACGTTGGTTTGGACATGTGCTGAGGAGGGATGCTGAGTATACTGGGAAAAAGATGCTAAGGATGAAGCTACCAGGTAACAGGAAAAGAGGAAGGCTTAAGATAAGGTGTATGGATATGGTGAGAGAGGAGATGCAGGTGGTTGGTGTGACAGGGCAAGATGCAGAGGACAGGAAGAAATGGAAACAGATGATCCGCTGTGGCGATCCCTAACGGAAAAAGCCAAAAGAAGATGATGATGATGCATATATAAGTAAGTGTGCGAGTATAGGTATATTTTATGTGAAAATATTTGAGGTTTTAATTTAATTTATTAATATAGTTATTTATTTTAATGCATATTTAATAAGTTATTAGGATAGCATACCTTTGTCATGGATGTATGTTGTTCTTTGAACATAGGGTAATGTTCCTTTAAGCAAATTCATTTAGATAATTGATTTTTGTATGTGATAGGTTGAGTCATGGGGATGTGTGGTTTTGAAATGCTTTTAACTATTGTATTGTGTTTTTTGTATTTATCTGATGAAGTCTCTGAATGAGCAGAGGCAAAAGCGCTTATTTACTGGTCTAACATTAAACATTTGTACACTTTTGTGGATTTGTGTGCTTTACCTGCTTTCTGCCTGAATATGTGTTTTTTTTTTTTTGTTTTGCTGTTTTTACAGATAAAAACATCCTCTGAAATGCATGGCCAAGCCTTTTACTTCCTACTACCAGGACTTCCCAAATAACCTATTTAGTTCTAAAATTGCAAGTGTGTGTGTGTGTGTGTGTGTGTGTGTGTGTGTCTTCACTTTGCTTCACTTAATTATTTCTCTCTTACTATTTCTAAAATAGACCATCTGCTCTGTGAGATTTTGACACAATCCTAGCAACAAGTAGGTCCCTGATTGTTTCCTCTGCAGGAAAGATGTCCTTATCAGTAATATGTGAGGCTAGTCCTCATTAGAAGGTGAGAGCAAGCAGTGGGTATAACAGATGGTAAAGGTCTTTTTTTAATGGAAAAAGAAAACAGATTGGAAGGCTTAACTATCATAACTCAGGAGAGATGAAAATGAAGAGATATTGTGCATGTGAAGCCATGCTGTTGTGCATGTGACCATAGAGTATCCACTCAGCCCTCATATTACTCCTGACAAATGGAGTTGTGGGATCCTATCCTTCCAGTCCCCATTAGGTGATACCATGGATGTGACAAAATCTTTTAGCCTGTCCTCTAAGAAAGAGAATTTACAACAGCTGCTCAGTGATCCTGCAGCCTTTTCTAATCGATTGCCTTGCTCCTCGTATCTCTAAATATATCCATTTGTGAAAGCTGTTTTACTTGATACCATCTTACAGAAAAGGCCACCTGTCACATTTTTTCTGTCTTCTCTTTGGTAAAGAATACATTGTGATGTGCCTCCGACTCGACTTAAATATTAAGAGATGCTGTGCATCACGGAATCTCCATCTAAAGTAGTCCATAAGAGCAAAAGGGTAATGCACACACTAATGAAAAGAGCTATATAGTAAAGCACACAGTACAGAGCCTTTGCAAAGCTCTTTCCTGAATCCTGTGGAGCTCTGACATCAGGATGATCATGTTACAGGTAAAGAACAATCTTCTATTAAGCCAGAACTAAAATCATACAGGAAATGATTTGTGAAGTTAAGATCCAGTCCAGTCAGCATGGTTTAAATAGCTTTAAATTATGCATCACTGCTTACAAAATGTCAAAACTTTGTTGACCAATAGCAGTACATTAAGAGGTATGCAGAATGATTCACAAAAAAGGCAATTTTCCAAGTGTGCAGAGATATGAATTGCAGTTTGGTTCACTTTGTGCTATATAAAGCTCTGGTAGCAGGATGACATTCCTGTTTCCCAAGAAATAATGAGTGTTTTGGCATGAAAGAAATCCCTGGTACTAGATACAGCACTTATTCTACAGCTTCAGAGTGGAGAAATAGGCTGCACAGGATCCTGGCACATAATGACAATGACGTACCAGTAGTTCATTTATACATAAGAACAGTCTCCCTATGGGGGGGGGGGGGGTCAGCTGAAATATCTCCAGCATAAACCTGAAGATAGCTGGTTCACATGCTGAAATTTTAACTGTTGACTCATGTTGGTTCATAGGTAAGCACTATGCTAACTGTCCTTGTGGACCATTTTTAAGCCTAATCCTTTCCATTAGTGAGAATCAAGCTCTGTATCTTTTGTCTGTGAGGTAAATACCTTAGCCATTATGCTAACCCCCAACCAGTACTTTGGTACTTTTTCTAGCTCTAATCACATACTTCTCAAGTGTTCAGAAAGAGACCTGTACATTCCTGAAATTCGTTTTACGTAATCCATGGGGTCAATATTTAAGTTCTTGAAAACTATTATGGAAATCACAACATATTAGCCCTCTACACATACATACACATACACACACTTTCTCATACAGAAACAAATGGTTTAAATTATTCAGATACAGACACAGTTACCTTCTTTTGCAATCACATGGCCACATGTAGACACACAAACACAAGCACTTAGCTTCTCTCTTAACGGAACTGCTAGCTTAAATTCCGTGTGCAAGTGTGGAATGTATTTACATCCACACTGGCATGCATGCATGCATGCACATGCATTGTTCTCTTTAAGGGACCAGATGCTTGCACCTTGGAGTGAAGATTTATTTTCTTTTTTTAACTATTGAAGCCTCCTGGCCAGCCTGCAGTTGTAAAAGTGGGATGGCACCCCCCCCCACCTTGCCCTACGGTTCCGGCACCCTTGTCCAGGTGGTGCCCATGGGACTCTCTCAGGCAACACTATCCTCTTTCAGTGCATCCTTCTTGGCTGAACCTATGGAATAGTTACAAATTTCCTCAGTTCTTCCTTTTCCTGTCCACTAGAAGAAGAGTTGCTGTGGAATCTTTAAGGTATCAGACTGGATCCAGTTGTGCCTCAACTGCCAATGGGTGACTGCTGTGGCAGGATTTGGTTCCTCAGTCATTCATTGTTTTCCGACTGTAGCTCTAGTGTAACACTTACAGCCACTAATGACTGAGGGATAAACTCATCCTCCATGGCTGCAGAGTTGTCCTTAATGTCAGTCTGGAAGAAGGGGTCGGTGATGGTCTACAGCACAACTGGGAAAAGGAACCAGAGACCATGGATAGTATGCCTGTTTGAGTCTGTCTTTTCGAGGAATTTTCCCAGTTAAAGGAAACAAATGAAAAGAAATAAAAGAAATTGGCTTCTCCTGTTTCTATTTCTATGGGTAGGAAAGATTTGCTGGGGTTTGCTAGGGTGTTGATTTCTTCTTTTACTCAACCTACTACCTCTTTAGGAAAGAAAAGTAAACAAGCTCCCCTACTTTGTGATTTTAATTTTTTTTTGTTTGAAGAACAGGGATTGCAAAGAGAATGCTGTGCTTCAGCATTTTCTTTTCAACTTGAAGATTCTAATTCTAAGAAAAGTATGTCAGATTTCCCTCCAGAAGACTTATCTTTTTTAGAAACTTTATCTAAGATGAGGGAGGTTTGTCAGTGGGATCAGAATGAAATTCCTGTTGCCCAGCAAATAAATTGTTATTTTTTACAGTTGGATTTTCCTGCTCCTGTATCTGCTCTTCCAGTTTTACCTTTTTTAGAATGTTTTTCTTACACATTGTAGTTTTCCTGACATTCAACCTCCTGCCTCTAGGAAGTCTGACAGGTTATACAAGGTACCACAGACTCGCAAATACTTGTTTTCTAACCCTATAGCAGGTCATGCAATTATTGCCCTATCTGAAACTGCTTCTGCTAGACAAATTGCAAATGCTAATCCCATCCCTCTGAGAAGGACAGGAAATGATTTGTCAAATTTTGGAAGAAAGTTTATTATTCTTCCACATTAACATTCAGAATTTTAAGCTGCCAGGTTTGCACGTTAACATTTTTACATTTGTCATTTGAGAACATGAAAATGTTAACTCTTAACATTCCCTTGTCAGAGCTAAAAAAAACCTTTGAATGCTTATTTACTATTTGCTTCCCATGTAATTAAATATGCCTTATGGTGTTATTATGACACTGCTGATACTGCTTCCAGGGCTGCTGTTTCTGAGTCAGTCATGAGAAGATTTGCTTGACATTGTTCTCAAAACCTTCCTGAAGATGATAAAACTGAGGTTTGAAATTGTACCCTGGACCACAAAGTAGTGTTTGGCACTTCTGCTGCTGAAATTCTTAAAAGATTTGATGACAGAAGAAAGGCAATTCAAGGGGTGATCCAAATCATCCAACCTTCCTTTGTTCAGGTAAATAAAATGTTTCCTTTAATCTCAAGTAGCAATATGCCTCCAAACATGATTTTAATAAGCAAAGGCAATGAGGCACCAAAAAGAAAGGGAAAGCTTCTCAAACTAAAGGACAGTTGTAAATGTCAGAATGACTATTGACCTCTTCAGGCTCCCCCACAACCCCACACCTTTCCAATTTCTCCCTTTCCTGAATATACATCTGCCTATGTGGCACTAAACTATTTCCAAGAAATGGATCCTCAAAGTCATTCAACAGAGGTACACTTGGCAATGGAGTCCTCCTCCCTTCAGGGGATTATTCCTTGCCCAGTAAACAAATTATCCCTGTTTTCTCCAGTTATAGAATAAATGCTATCTTAAGGAGTCATAGAACCAGTGCCTACCTGCGCGTGCCGGTTACATTAAACCAAGGAAAAGAATGAAGGTGTGAAGACCCCCTTCCGCTCGTTCTTTACTAGTGAAGTTTCTCAGAGTTCCTTTGGACTCTCATGGGGGAAACTTTACTTTACAAGATGTGTCCTCTCACCATCCAGGCTTATTGGGCTTCTCAGGATGTTCTCCCTCCCTTCCTAAGGTGGTTAGGCCCTCCCTTCTGTTTCCAAGGCTTCTAGAGGCAGGCCAGGGTATTCAGTGGGGTCTCCTAGTTCTTCAGGGTCTCTGCCTAAGAAACATATGCTTAAAATGGCAAGATTTGATTACTATGATTAGAGGTTCTATCCCCCTGATAAGAGGCCTAGGGTGGAACCTGAGCTTGAGAGTTTTGAGCAGTGTTAGAGGCTTCTGAGTCTTCGGCTGAAGACTTGCAGGAGTATCCTCCTTATTCTGATTCTGATGTGGATGATTCTACCCTTCCGCTTCTCCTCCTGAGGATTTTTCATTTTCAGAGACTCTTCATTCCATGAGGGAGCATTTTAAATGGGAAGGTCAAGATTTCTCTGATTCAGGAAAAGGCTTAGGGAACTTTGTTTTACCCCAGCATAGGCCTTTAGCTATACCTCCTGTTCTGGATGTGGTGGAAAGATGTTTTGCAGAGGCTTCCCTGAACCCTGATTCTTTGCCTCCTGCCCAGTTAAACCCGATAGGTATTATAGGGTGCCTGAAGCTCATAAGTATCTTTTAAGAGTCCTAGGGCAGACCCAGAAACTGTTTCTCAGGCCTAAAGGTGTTAAGGCTTCTGTTTAAAAATCCTGTTCCTCTGATAAAGAGGCAAGGGCTTTGGATAGATGGGGAAAAGTGTATACTTCTTCCACTTTAGCCATGAGGGCTTTGAATTGCCAGTTTCACATGTTGAAATACCAAAATTATCTCCTTTCACAATTGAAGTCTAAGGTGATGTCTGGCGGAAGGTATTGAGTGTAAAGAGTTGCAGGATTTAGTTCATGTTTCTGAACAGGTGGGTAAGCATTCATTGCAATGTGGTTTTGATGCTGTACAGGCCTCTGAGGGTGGCTGCCACTGGTTCTGTTCTTCGAGGACGCCTGGCTGAGGATCAGAATTTAGCTGAGCATGTTAAGACAAGGATTTTAGATGCTCCTTTACAGTCTGATGTGTTGTAGGATTCGCCTGTGGAAGCAGTTTTAAAGAAAATGGAGGACAAGGCTAAGTCTATGCAGACTGTTAAAGATTTTTTGCAGGTTCAGCCTCCAAAGTTTAGTAGAAATTGGCCTACTAAGGGTGGACTTATCCTTCTTATGATTCCCAGTCTAGGGGTAGGTCTAGACGTGGTAGGGGCGAGCTCAAGGTTCTTTTAGGCCTAGAACAGGGAGTTCACCTGCTCAGTCTTCTGGTGAGGGCAGGGGTCAGTCCTTTCGTAAACAGACCCAATGACCTGCCTTTTCAGCTGCCAGAGCCTTCTCGTCTGGCAGCACCTTTGGGGGGAAGGCTGGCACTTTTCAAAGAAAATTGGAGTTTAATTACCCAAGACAGATGGGTATTGGATATCATTCACCACGGTTACAGGTTTTATTTCCATACCTTGCCTCCTTTCAAAGGCATGCCAGACATTCCTCCTCTACAAAGAAAAGAGGCTCACAAGCAAATTTCTCTGTTACTCCAAATAGGGGCCATTCAGCCGGTTCCTGTGGCAGAAAGGGGCCTAGGATTTTTTTCTCGCCTGTTCCTAGTCCAAGAGGGGAACACGTGGAGACCAATTCTTTGGATTTGATTCTATCCTCAACAGTTTATCTGGACATTCCCAAGTTCAAAATGTTGACGTTACAACAGCTTTTACCTCTGCTGGGCAAAGATCACTGGATGGTAACTTTAGATCTCAAGGAGGCTTACTTCAGTGCCTATCAGACTAAGTTGCAGGAAGTATCTGCGTTTCGAGCTGGAAATTCCCCATTATCAGTTCTCAGCATTGCCCTTTGGCTTATCTACGCGCCAGAGTAATTCACAAAAAGTTCTGGCTCCAGTGATACTATTGAGGGCTAAAAGGACATACAAATCTATCTTACTGGGGCGACTGCCTGATTCTGGCTCAAGAAAAGGAGAGCTTCTTCAGCATCTGGAATATGTGATAGCAGTGCTAGATGCCTGGGTATTCTGTGAGCGAAATTTAAAATCCATCAGTACCCTCTCAAGACATGTGCTTTCTGGGTGTGAGACTGAATACAGCAGCCCAATGGCCTTGTAACCCCGGACAAACAACGAGATGTACCTTTACTTCCATCAACTATCGTGTCAGTCCAGGAGGACTGCAAGGACAGTCCTTCAAGCCTTAGGGTTCATGGCATCTTGTATTCTGGTGCTTCCAATGCCAAACTGCATATGAGGAAGCTACAATGGTTATTTTCAAAAATGTTGGACACAGCACAGCCAGGATTTGGACACTGTCATTCAAATAATACCTTGCATTAGAAGGAATTTTTGTGGTGGGCTCAGGAATGCACCTAAACAAGGACTTCTTTACCAGGCCAGAAATAGTCAGATTCTAACGACAGATCCTCAGACTTAGCTTGGGAGCTCATCTAATGGAAAGTGGATACAAGACAAGTGGCCTGCCAGACTACAGCATCTACATATCAACATGAAGGAGATGTTAGCAGTCCAGTTTTCTTTAGTGGCTTTCAAGGAGTTACTTCTTCCAGGGCAAGGGGTGATTCTAAACAGACAAAACAAAACTGGTCAAAGGGTACAACATTCAACACAGGGGAACACATTCCTTATCCTCTATGCAGCAAGCATTGATTTTGGGGGGAGACTGTGCTCAGCTTGCAACTACTCTTCAGGCAAGGTTTCTGCCAGGAGCACAGAACTCCTTAGCAGAAAGTGTTAAGCAGGCAAAAGAAAGGATCCTGAAGTGGAAATGGATCTTCATGTATTTCAAAGAAAATTTGACAGTGTCATTGGGGACTCCAGAATAGATCTGTTCCTTCTCCACTAAACCACCAGCTGCCAAAGTTTTGCACAAAGGTTTCATCACACAGCTTGGAAAGTGGATGCTCTTTCTTTAGTTGGAAAATCTTCATGTGTATGCCTTTCCACCTCTGCCTCTCCTCCCAAAGGGACTCTAAAGGTCAGACAAGACAAGCCAAGGATCATTTTGATAGCTCGAGATTGAACCTTTTGAATACACTGGTACCCATTACTGAGGAAATTTTGGTAAAGCTCCATGGCCTTTCCCTTTTATTCCACACCTTTGTTTTTCAGAGGACGGTCATCTACTCAATGTCAATCTTCACTCTCTTCATCTAAAAGCCTGGCATATTCTGTTTTGAACCACAGCAGTCTCAACTTCCTAACAAGTTTTAAAGTGATTATGGAAGCCAGAAGACCTAGTACAAGGAAAGTGTATGCAGAAAAATCCAAGAATTTCATATATTTTGGAGTCCAGCAAAGTTTGGTGTTTCTGAGCCTATTGAAGTGTTTGGGTCTTCAATATCTTACTGAGTTATTGGACAAAGGTTTGTCTTTCTCTTCCATTAAGATTCATGCTGCAGCAATTTCAGCTCACTAGATGTACACAGGCAGTTCTTTTTTCAGGACTAAGATTTTAGGCATCTCAGAGTTGTTGTTTCCTACTCAGAAGCTGTTCAAAAAAACTTTTCTAAGTGAGGGTTTGCTCATTGATCCAATGAAATTCAGCGGGATTGCCCATCATACATGTTAATTTTAGGGGTGGCAACTGGCGATTTTTGGAGGCAGCTACTTGGGAGTCCAGTGCATACTTCTCCAAGCATTGCCACCTCCTCTCTCTATTCCTGTCCAGGCTGGTTTTGCCACTGCTGTGTTGCAGGGGCATTTTGCAGTTCTCAAGCCCATTATAGCTTAGCCATCCTCCTTACCTCTGCTTTTGGGATTCTAATTAGTAAAAGACTTGCAGCAATGGAGATGAAGAACATAGTACAGTTTTGTACCCACTATAAATGTAGATGTCTTCAAGATCCACATTGCCGTAGTCCAATTTTCCTCCTTCCCCTCTGCTTGTGGGTGGTTGTGTGGGTGAGTGTCTCATTTTTTACATTTGTTATTGTACATATTTCAGGCACAGGAGCAGCTGGTGTTTCTTCTTTGGTTTTGGCCTTATATTTTTGGGTCTTCTGACATCTAGGGCGGGCCGAGGATATGGCGTGGTCATCGCATTTGTACCCTGGCGTTCTGATGTAAATGCGCTGTGACGGCGTCAACTACTTTGGTATTCGGGCACGACTGGGACAGCGGACACCCAAATGTTAGGACTGCAGCAATGTGGATCTTTAGAACATATTTATGGTAGGCACAAACTGTGTACTTTCTCAAAATCTTCCTGAAGATGATAAAACTGAGGTTTGAAATTGTACCCTGGACCACAAAGTAGTGTTTGGCACTTCTGCTGCTGAAATTCTTAAAAGATTTGATGACAGAAGAAGGCAATTCAAGGGGTGATCCAAATCATCCAACCTTCCTTTGTTCAGGTAAATAAAATGTTTCCTTTAATCTCAAGTAGCAATATGCCTCCAAACATGATTTTAATAAGCAAAGGCAATGAGGCACCAAAAAGAAAGGGAAAGCTTCTCAAACTAAAGGACAGATGTAAATGTCAGAATGACTATTGACCTCTTCAGGCTCCCCCACAACCCCACACCTTTCCAATTTCTCCCTTTCCTGAATATACATCTGCCAATGTGGCACTAAACTATTTCCAAGAAATTGATTCTCAAAGTCATTCAACAGAGGTACACTTGGCAATGGGAGTCCCTCCCTCCCTTCCAGGGGATTATTCCTTGCCCAGTAAACAAATTATCCCTGTTTTCTCCAGTTATAGAATAAATGCTATCTTAAGGAGTCATAGAACCAGTGCCTACCTGATTGATGGGCAGAGGGTTTTACTCAAGGATATTTCTGATACCGAAGAAATAAAGAACTTGAAGGTCTCTGATAGACTTCCTCCTTCTCAGTCTTATTGTCAAGTTTCTAAAGTTCAAAAATGCTATTCCTTCAGATCATGTTACCTCCTGTCCCCTTACTAGAATTCATGGTAAAGCTAGACTTAAAAGATCCTCACCATCACATTCTTATTAGCAAGCATTTTAGATGCTTCTTAATATGTTCAGTATCTAACTCAAGTTACCAGTTTTCTGCCTTACCCTTTGGACTATCTACCGTTCCAATGGTATTTACAAAGTGTCTTGATGCAGTAAATACTTATTGCAGACTTCAAGGCATTCACATTTTCCTTATCTGGATGATTGTAATATTAGCACTCTTTTTCCACTTGTCAAGAGTAAGTACCTAGAATCTTCTCCTTCTGGGTTTTCAATTAATCTTTAGAAATTCTCTTTCATCCTTACTCACATAATTGTTTTCCTGGGATGTCTCACATATTATGTACTAGGAGGAAAAATTCCTCTTCCAGACAAAATAGAGATGTTCAAAAAGTTCTCCAGTGTTTTTCCAGTCAAAACCAGATATCTGCTAGAGAATTCCTCATAGTTTCATAGTATAGTACTAGGCTATCTGCCCTGGGGCATTTGTAAGCCTAGCCATAGTGATGTGGCTTTTGCCACCCCATGAAATGGTACAAAAATGTACAGAATAAATCTAGAATACTGTGCCTCTGTCTAGTAGTGACACAATGAAGGTCCCCTTATATAATAGAATTAGTTTACTGTGCCCCTGTCTAGCAGTGACACAGATGTGACCCCTGGGGTAAACTTACGATCTCCCATCCACTCTTGAAGAGAGTCAGTGAGGGGCTCTGCTTAATACGAACTGGGATCCTGTTCCAAAGCATGGGAAGCCTCTGGGTTATGAATCTATCCCTCCAGCATGTCCTATTCATACTTGTGCCGAGATTTAAGTCTTTAGCTCTCGTGGTCCTGATGGATTTGGATTTTTTGAGGTGGAGCATGTCCATCAGATCCTGATTGGACATGGCCTTGTACATCAGGCAGAGATCACCTCTGAGCAGGTGGTATGCTACTGAATAGAGCTGAAGTTTCTTTAGTCTGGCAGAATAAGACATATGTTGGAGACCCTTGATCCTTTTGGTGAGGTACTTTTGTGGTCTCTCCAGCTGTTGCAAATGCCGGGTGAGGTACATACCAAATGGGGCATTGTACTCAATCATGGGTCTGATGAGGGAGGAATATAGGGGTACAATGACATCCTTGGATCTGGATGTGAATCCCTTCATGACGAGGTGTGCAAGGTAGAATGTTTTTCTAACCACTTTGGCAACGTGGGTGTCAAATGAGAGGTCACTGTCTACTTGGGTCCCTAGGTCTCTGATTACTTTTTCCGTACTCAGTGGGTTGCTGTCTATGTGATAGTTTGTGGGTACTTTGTTTTTTCCAAAAGGGATGACTATACATTTTTGGCATTTAGTTTAAGGCCGTGACTACGGCACCAGTTGTCCGTTTCAGTGAGGCCTTTTTGTAGGATGTGTGTGTCTGCTGGTGTATCGACTATGGTGCCTAGTTTGCAGTCATCTGCGAACTTTGTCAGCCACAGCCCTCCCATGTTTGCTTTAACATCTGAGAAATAAATGCCAAACAAGAGGGTCCCAGGACAGATCCCTGTGGGACACCACTTGTGACTGGCTTTGAGTTTGACATTGCTCCAGCGATTTTAACTTTATGGGTTCTGTCCTTTAGCCAGTTTGCAACCCATCTAGTGACATAAGGGTTTACTTTTAAGCTGTTTAGCTTATCTATGATGCCTGAGTGGGGTATTGTGTCGAAGGCCTTAGCCAAGTCCAGGTATGCTGTATGGACTGCGTTGCCCTCATCAATGGCTCTAGTGACTGTTTCGAAAAAGTCAACCAGGTTTAAAAGGCAGGATCTGCCCTTTACAATGATTCTGGAGTACATGGCTTCAATGATTCTTAGGATTCTCCTGGCCAGACTTCACATGAGAAAAGTCCAGTGGTACCTCAGGTCAGTCTGCACACAGCTTCTTCACCCTTAATCTTTTCAGGTCCCTGTATTAGGGTTTATAATGATAGACGTTTTGTGGTAGGTAGACAATTGCACTGGGAATCATGGTCTCCTGTTTGCCCTTCTGTCCCTCTTCAATGTGTCACAATACATGCTTCAGACCTAGTAAGGGAAATGGTTTCCAAAGGTGTAAAAGTGCAAGGTCTGTGGAAAAAAAAACATGACAGAGAAATGTACACAAATAAACAAATTGGGAGGGAGATACCAGATCATACCCCTTTTTCAGACTTGCTATATTAGCTGAGTGGTAGCAACTCAGCTTAAGTTTGACTCTTCAGACTTCATACATTTTGTCAGAGCATGACATTATAACAGACAAGGTAAGCAGGACCAGGACAGACCCTCATGAATGGAAACTTCATCTGAGATTTTACAAGAATTGATCCAACTGTAGGGAGCAGCACACATAGATCTGTTTTTCTCCTCACAGAACAGACAATTAATGAAATTCTGTTCCAGAATTCCTTGAAACTAGGCCTGGAAGACAGATGCCGTTTTATTCCTGAGGATGGAAATGCCCATTTATGCTTTTCCACCTTTCTACTGATATCCAGGGTTGTTCTAAAGATCCAGAAGGACTCACCAAAAATTATTGTGGTAACCCCCTTTTGACCCATGCAACAGTGGTTCTCCCTTGTTTCGAAACTGGTCAAAGGCAATTATCATATGCTTCCCTACAGACTGGATTTATTCACACAAGACAGGGGTTGTTTGAATCATGTCTATCTGAAGACTTTTCAGCTGATTGCCTGGATAATAGACTTTTGTTGGCTTTTTGACATCGGTTTTTCTAAGGATGTATAGTAGGTACTGAAAGAAGCTAAAAAAACTTCTACTAGGCAAATACTACATGTATAAGTGAACAAGGTTTTCTAGTTGGTGCCACTCCAAGAACCATGACCCTTTTAATGCCTGGCTGCCTCTGGTTGAGTTAATGTCCTCAGGCCTTTATAAGTCCTCTAAAATGTCAATTTGTCAGCCATTTTAGCTTGTTTGCCCTTGGATCTCCCTGGGACTTTGTGTTTAAACAAGAGTATTTCAAGTTAAGTTTGAAACCCATGCTGCTGAAAAGATGAAAAGTGAACTGAAGTATTGCTTAGGTAAATTGGACAGAGAGAGCCAAAGTGAGGCAACTGTCCAAATAGGGGAAAATATGAATACCTTGAAGTCTGCAGAAGGCTATGACTGGGGCAAGGCACTTTGTGCAAACTACTTCAGCAGTGGAAAGACTAAAACCAAAGATGTAAACTAAAAGTGCATTTCCAAGGCATAGGATTTTATATAACATCTGTGCTTTTGTGAATATGAATGTGCAGGTAGGCATCTTTGAGTTCTAGAGTGACCAGAAAGTCATTACAAAACAGGAAAGGAAAGAGGGTTTGTAAGGCAAGTATCTTGAATTTTAGGACAAAAAGAAAGGTGTTTAGCTTTGAAAGGTCCAAAATGGGTCTCAATGCGCTTTCCTTTCTGGAAACTAGAAATACTCTTGAATAAAAACCTTTAACTATTTGGGATGGAAGAATAGGTTCCATTACATCCTAGTATATTATATTTCACAGGACTTGAGGAAACATTGCATTTTTTGGAACAGGGATCCCTTCTTGAGATGGAAGGGATACCCGTTGAAGTCTGTAGCCATTCTGGATTATTTTCAAAACCCAGACATCTTTAATTATCTATTTCCAGAGATGAAGGCAGCAGGAGAGATTGCCAGCAATTAAGAAGGATGGCTATGATGGAGGTTAGAGGGTTGGGTAAAGGCGCAAAGATAATCATTTTAACCTTTACTATTTTAACATCTTTTTTGAATTATCACTTAAGACATAGGCAAACATACATTTATATAAATATAAATATATATCTAAAGATGCCACTTCCAGTTCTTTTATTCTGTTATAATATTCACTACTTCAAACAGACTTTGATTTCCATTTTCTAGCAATTGCTTTTTTGGCAGCCACCAGAAGTAAACTTAACAAACCTTTACTATGTCTAGGCAATTCACATTCTGTACCTCAGCTCTAAAAAGTTATTTCCTTACTAACACCCATTTGTTTACCCAATATTTCTGACAGAGTACTCTTTAGGGAATATTTAAAGTCTGACAACTTATTACACTCCCAAAGCATATTTTCCCAGTAACTCATTTTTCCCTATCACACTTCCAACATTTGTTATCTACCTTTGGAGTCTGCTTGGTGTATAAAATACCTATGCAAACAATCCCAAGAAAAATTCTAAATCTTCTAGACTTAGTTGCATACTTGGGGGTCATGCATGTGTCCTCCCATTGTTTCCCTGTGAACTCTTCCCAGTCTTTGTAATCTCCTCTGATTGATTCCTATGGTTATCATCAATATTTTATATGGCCTACTAATTATCTCATTTTAACAGCAGTTTCTGTTCTAGATTCAACTAAAAATTCTACCAGAACAGGACTTTTACTAAGGATTCCCCTATCCCTTTCTCATTGCCTATACTCTGATAATAATCCTTGATAGGGAAGACAGTCTCTAGTCTGCAGTCCAATTGTTTTCCTGGCCTATTCCCATTCTAGTATCTTCCCCCATAGCTATTCGTCCTCGATACTGTGGTTGCTTGGTCAGTTCCCCCAGTAAATTCCATCCCTTCCTGCTTATTCTGTGTCCACTTAATTGCACTCATCCTAATGGCAGCATCTCCTTTCTCCATTCTCATGTTGACTTAGTTCTTATAATACTTTCTGCTACTTTATGAATATAATATTCTGTATGGCTGTATTTTTCTTAAGGCTCTGCATTTAAAATCTCACTCTCTCACTGTTTGCAAATAAAGCCATCTTTTCTTGATTACCATACCAATTATATAGTTGAATTTTTGAGTCCCTTATTTTCTTTGCCAGTGGCTCTAAATATAACACAAATAGCAAAGGGGAAAGATGAAATCCCTGCCTGGTTTCTCTGTTCAGAAGCAACTTATCATAAAGGTACCCTTCCACTTTGATTTTTGCCTCCAGTCCCTCATATGTTGCCTAATTAGCCTTATTATTGTATCAGGGAGTACAAATGCTTCCATTGCTTATAGGTTTTTTAGCTTATAGGTGAATATTATGCTAACGGCCACGAAGGGCAATTTTAAGCCTAGTCAATAACCCAAGGGGAGAATCAAACATTTTACCTTCTGCCTATGTTAACCATTATGCCAAACCCTGTTACAGGTCAGTATTAGGCTAACTGTCCTTGTGGATCATTTTATGTATAGCAAATTTTCCTTCTATAGGTGAGAATCAAACCCCATACTTTGTGTTTGTAAGGTAAACTCCTCAACTATTATGCCACCCCCAGCCCTACTCATAAAATCTCAGCTTACTCTGTCGAATGCTTTCTCTGCATCAAGACCCATAAACAACAGTGATATTTTCTTACATTCTGCTTCCCTCTGGATCATCATTGTTCTATTGTTGTCAAATGTTTGCCTCCCTTCCTCAAAACCACATTAGTCCTTATGTATATATTTTGGCAACCCATTTGCCATTCTTTTAACCATTGTAGACATAAACTGTTTATAATAATGGTTTATAAATAAAATAGGCCTACATGAAGTTGGATCAGATGGGTTGTTACGGTCTTTAGGTATTATAGCCACAGCAGCTTTATTCCAGGATGTTGGTGCTTTTCCATCTTTTAAACTTTTGTTAAACAAAACCTTCTAGACTTTTATCACATTCTCCCTGCCTAGCTTCCGGACTATCCTGCAGATTGATCATATGTCACTGTTTTTATCTTATCTCCTCTTGTAACTGTTGAGCTTCATCTACCTATAACCTTGGTATTCTTAATTCTTCCATAAACATTTCCCTTTGTGCGTTTTATTGATTTCCACATTCCTCTGCTTTATACATACAGATTTTCATAAAAGTTCTGAAAGATCAATAATATCACAAGTGAAGGGCAAAAAATAAATAAATAAATAAAATAAAACAAATAAAAAGCACTTCATGGTAATAAGCTTATTACAGTTACAGATCCATGCCCCCCATAGGAAAAGTAGGGACTTGATATTTGTGATTGGCAATTGATTGCTCTAAATACCAAAGTGGAAGATGTTTAATTTTAAAATTTATCAAATGCATAGACACCTTTGTGCTTTGGTACAGGTGTTGAAGTAGAAAAGGCCTTACAAGATCTATCCTCATCTAGAGAAATAATAGCCCAATCTGCCATAGGATTTTTGTTAAGAAATTTGTGGTGTCTGGTACCTGACAAAATCTGTCAGGTTTCTTGGGGGCAGGGGTTTGGAATCAGGAGAAACAGCAGGAGAAGCAAAAGCATTATATACGTCTCCTCATATGGATGGGTTGGCCACAGGTTTTGGGGAATCCATATTTAATAACTCGTAGTATAGTCTTCTGAGATTCTGAGGCACCTTACCCTCCTATTTTAAAAAAATTCTTTCATTTTTAAAATTGTATCCCCAAAAATAGTTCTTCTTTGGGGAATCTGAAGAGGGATTATTTTTCTGATTCAAACTCAGAAGTCACAGAAATCTGTCCACTATAAGAACATTTACCCTTCCTGAGAGACATAAGCATTTTTTACAGAAAGTTTTCCACAGGAAAAAGTAAGATTCCCCAAAGCTGATAGTTACCTGCTGAAAACTGTAGCTGAAGACGACCATAATACTTACATCTCTAAGCTGACAAGAAGTCTGCATGAAGTGCATTTATGGCAAGAAAGTTCTGTTTTTGATGTCCGTAAGTCCCTCTTATACAACATGTATTACTGTGCTTGAAGTGGATCTACAGTGTGCAAGGAAGGTGCCCAAAGCTTTGTAGACTACCTGAGCATCTGATATTTGGCAGGAAACATCCCATATAGTTATGGCTACTTTAACAGTGATGTAATGAATAATATTAGTTATGCCTAGATGCCTAATCTATTGTATGGGAATGCTTTTGCAATGCAAACAGAATACTTTAAAGTATATTGTGTACTTTAATCTTATCTATACCATTACTTTTGTTATATTGCTACATGAACTATTTTTATAATTGTATAACCAATGTTTTCCTCATAATGTCTGCTAGCTACTGGCAACTAATGTTCCTTTATAAATGACTTGTACAGTGATGGAGCTTTCCTCTCCAGGCCTTTGTTGAAAATCTGACTTTAACCCAGTTGGGCACTCCTGGTAAATAAAAGCAAAATAAAGTAAAAAATAAAATACAAATAAAATGTCTGCAGGCATTATTAGTAATGTTTACAGCAGGACAATAACACTATCATGACATGCAAGACAGCATTAGAGCCACAATGAAGTTAGTCTCAAAGACTGGAGGTTAAAATAGAAGAAAGCTTTGTTTCAACAATACCCAAATACTAGTTTCTTACCTTTGTAACCTAAGTCACAGAAACAGACTCCAGACACACAATCTCCATGTCCACTGCAGTAGTTGGGACATGGTTCAGATATGTAAACTCCATCTAGACCAAAAGAAGGCACATTCTTATGAGAACTACTCTCCTGAATCCAGCGGAACCGGGTCTTCCTAAAATTAAATAATGTACAAGCTTAGTACTAAACAGTTTCTTCACATTATATAAAAACTATAACTAGTACAAATTAAAATCAGAAAAAAAACATAAAAATAAAATGTTACGTTCAAGACTTGACATAATCTTAGGCAAGAAAAAAGATCTTCATTATGTTTATACATTTGGGATTAAATCCTTCACTTATGACTTCACAATGGTCTGTTCTTTGTGTGTTTTCTTTCTTTTTGGTTCTTTTTGATTCAGTTTGCATACATGTCATACATGCTGCCATAAATGAAACATGAATAGCAAATGACTGGAAGGAGCATAACCATAGCTACTAAAATGTGGACCTTGCAAGGTATTTATCTAGAAGAGTACTATAGAGTTTAAGGACCCATTTTTCTTCAGAAAAGCTAGACATCTGTCAAAAGCTTTTCTGATATAATACAAATTCTGTGGGACTTCATTGTTTCATAGCAGCACAGCAACACATCAAGAGCTTTTTCCTATGTGTAGGATTCATACTTAGTTTAAAAGATAAACTCTGTGCTATTAGTTCCAGTCAAGCATGAACATTGTGAATAAAGCCACCCAGAATAAAATAAAATGTTAATATGACTTCTAAATGAATATATTTTAAATAAATATGATTCTAGCAGATTTTTTGTAAGAAATTTGGTCATACCTCACTTACCAAGAAACTGATTTCTCCTGAAACCCAACCTCACATGCCCCCCAAAACAAAACAAAACAAAAAAACAAACAAAAAAACAGAATGACTTACTGTAATAAAATGGCAACTACAGTCCAATCAATTAACTGCTAGAAATGGCTTATATAACTAAAGATTTTTTATACAATGATAGTTACAAATATTATTCTGCTCAGCTTGTATACTGCTTACAGAATGTTGGACAGGTGGTACTACTCAGCAACAGCAGGTTTTAATGAAGATTTTAATGACATAAAGGGACCTTAGATATAAAGCTTAAGGGGACACAAGAGTCACAAACCAATGAAAGAAATGATAAAAAAGCTTTTATTTACAGATAATTACCTATTTAATATTGGGTAAACTGATGCCCTAAGTATGCATAGAAACTTGCATAAAAGAAACGCCAAAGCACCAGAGGTTCTCAAAGTAGTCCAGAAAAATAATTAAAAAATCTGAAAAAGACTTATCAGCAATAATTCAGGAATACCACAAACTAAATAGTAAGATTAAAAGATAAGCCTTCAAACAATATAAAATTAGCTTCCTGACAAGAGTTTGACTAATTTCTGATCACAAATAAGAAAATGAAGGAAAAAAAAAATCACCGGAAAAGCATTTTTGCAGGGTGGGGAAAGCCCCTCCCCCAACTACTTGATGGAAGCACCAGCCCAGAGAAATGGGAAATCCTCATCATACAAGTAATTTATTCTGTGTGGAAAGGCCAGCAGGTTACAGAGTAGTGATTGTAAAAATCAGAACAGAAGCTGGCTGATCTAATACCCAGTGCCATACCATTCAGAAAAGAGCCATTCCCCAATTTGGTGCTACTCACCTCTCTCTTAAGAAGCACCAGGTTCTCTGTGCCCCAAAAGTCTAAGTGGAGTAAAAAAAAAAGTTGCTTACTTCATTTGCAGCAACCAGATTGCTTTACATTATGCCCTACACGTAGTGCTGAATTTAGCACTTCAGACCTCAGAGCAGTATTTAAATTTCCTTACCAGCATTCAGAAAATTCTGATACAGAAATGAATACCTGGACTGCACTACCACCTATCTTCTGATCGCACCCCTACCACCTTGAATCGGGGGGGTGCCCCCTTCACCCCACCCTAGCTAAGCTTCAGTCCAAATGAGTATTGATCATTAGTGTTCTGAAAATAAGCCTGGCTCCCTACGCAGTCATTCGTCATGTCAATGTATCAGTAATGTCATAGTAGATAGCTAGACATACAGATATAGATCTCATGCACATATATGCGTACACACCCACATATGCACACTCACACACACACACACACGCGCGCACACACACACACACACACACACACACACACACACACACACACACACACACATAAATATGAAAGAAATATAGTTATATTATTTATCTAATACAAGGATGCATACCCAAGAGCAACTGATCTTGGTACAACGACTGTAATCCTTGTCCACTGTTCAAATTCACCGACATGGTACAGTGTCGGCTCCCTTATTTCTCTGGAACTTCCTTCACATTCTTTGATACCAGGTGAGGCTGGATAGCAACCTTCCTTGACCAGTGACCATGATCGACCAGCATCATGAGAATACTGAAGGGCTACAGGAGCTGAGCTGCTGAACTGACTTGCACAAGCTATATTCAACTGAAAAGGAAATGCACAATCATATCACTACAGGAAAGGAAATACTTGGCAATTTACAATATGTAGCTGTGAGGAAAAAACTATGCAAAAAAAAAACAGTTTAACTGCAGGTATTCTGTAAACATACCACTGTCTTATTTACACTTTGACAGATTTTGCAAGAATATTGAAAGCTCATTTTTCAAAAACAGCAGGCATTAAAATAATTGTTTTGGGAAGCACAGAACACCTAAAAGATGACTACACTACAGAAATATTCATATCTGTTCTGTCTCTCTTTGTAATGTGCTAATCAGCTACACTGGCTTGTACTATACTAACAGTGACAAATTTTAAAGATATGTAGCTATGCCTCTAGTGATTTCTATAATGTTAAGATGTGCCTAATTTTTTGTTAGCATTGTTGTTAAACAGTTTTTGGCTTAATATGATTATGCAAAAGAAAAAATCCGGAAAATGAGATAGATGTGACTTAATCAAAAACAGCAATCCAAAGTAAAAAAATCAGAGCATACAAGCACTGCTAAAACAAAGGCAATAATTTATTAAAGGATAAACACTTTCACACCTGGATTAGGTGCTTCTTCAGATCCACATAAAATCAAAATCAAATCCACTCAGTTAAAAATAACTCACAACCAATCAGTATAACAATAAAGAACACATGATTTATCATTTAATAAAACTACTCAGAGCACTCACAACCAATTACTGCAAAAAATACAAAGCATGTGACATATCAAATAGTTTCACTGAATAACAATGGATCATCTAGCTTTGTTTTTAGCCGTACTTGTGCTCTCTGATTTTTTTTACTTTGGATTAATATGATTATGGATTTTCAGAAACATCAAAGTTTCTGGTATTATGATCAATAAAACTACACTTATAATTACAAAAATAAATGGTTGTGAGGTTGGGACATTTATGGTAATGTTTCTTTCTCTGCTCTCTAACTGCTGTTAAAGTTTAACATTTGCACAGCTGTATTTTTCTTTCTACAGTTCTAATTTGTTATCTGTTATGAACAATCAGCATTATTACAAACAGGAAAAAAAGAGCTTCTTCGTCAGTTTACATCACTTGTATGAAATACAAAGCAGAACCATTTTGATTTCAGAGAAGTGTTTTGGATAAAACAAATTATTTTCTTGCAATAATTCATCTGAAATTTAGTATATATAGAACAGCATTGCCTAATGATATTCTTTGAGTATTTCTGCTATCATGTTTGTATAACAACACATGGCCGCAGTGGTGCAGCGGTTAGTGTTGTCACCTCACAGCAAGAGGTTCTCCCATTCGATTCTCGGCTGGAGCGCCTTCTGTGTGGAGTCTGCATGCCCTCCCCGTGGTTGAGTGATGTATAAAGACAGGCAGGTAGGCGTGTGTGTGAATAGGTGTGCCTTCTTTGAAGGTTGGACTTCGGGCTGGCAACTCTGCAGCGTAAAAATCCACTGCCAATCATTTGCGGACCGGAGTTCCACTGTGGCGACCCCTAACCAGGAAAAGCCGAAAGACATTACATTACTTATTTTTTATGTTTGTATAGCAACAAAGCATAAACACCTAATTCTGTTTAACTAAGCACTCTTTTCCTGTTTCCACAGGTACACTGTTCTCAGCATTTTATGGATGTAAGCAAACAAATAATATTTTAATTAAACTCAAAATAAATACATACTCTAAAATACAAGCAGACAGTTGGGGTAGTCCATATGACTCTGTTACAATAATTTGCAACTAATACGTCCAATAAAAGTAGTTTAAATAACAGTGTAAAAATACTAGTGGTTGAAAATTAATGAAATTAAAATAAAGGGTCAGATTTCAAAAGAGATGCTTTCAGTGTAAGTCTGCCTTGATTCTGAAAGACTTGGTCTCAGTATAAGTGCTTACTTTGGTGTAAGACCTATCTATAGACAGGCTTACAATTGGGGGGCAGATTCCAAAAACACCTGCTCTCATTATACATGGTCACACTGAGAGCAAGTCTTTTGGAATCAGGCCCCCCTGCTGATAACAAACTATGATTTTATTAAAATAGAATAAAATATACAAATGGGTATTACAAGTGGTTTCCTATTGCATAGCATGGCGTCTGGCACAATTCTAACTAAATTCATTCACTCAGTGATTTAGGAAATCAAACAACATGTTCCAAAGGGCTTGTGGGTGTGGCAATTTCTCATTTAATTATGAAAAGAGAACAACAGGTAAATGTTACGTTTTAAGGACGATATTTTGAAATTGGTATGGTCTATCACAGAAGATTGTACATTTCCACAATATAGGAAGAATTTCAACAATATTTTTGTTGATACTGACACAAAATTGATTTCTAAAAATGAAAAAAACAAAAATGAAAAAAACTGAAAAAAAAAAAAAAACAAAACCCCCCCGAAAAAAACAAAATAAATCCAAAAAGAAAACAAAAAACAAACTGTAGAAATCACAAAAAAAATGGCCAGAGTGCAAGCAAAACTCTTATTTAATGAAATACAGTGAAGCACTTTTCGTTTGTAAAATAACAAACTTCATCTGACTAAAACAGTGTTAAACCACAACTGAACTTCTTAAACAGCATTTTATAAGCCCGCCCTACAATAGAAAGGAAATGATGTCATAACAAAATTTTATTTTTTTTTAAATATATAAGCACATATATATAAAACACAGATAAAATACAGTAACTAAATTCCTTCATTAATAAATAATCTAAAGACATCCTAGTTGATTATTATTAATTAAAATATTTCTTGTAGAAAAATATATATGAATAAATATATATATATATATATATATATATATATATATATATATATATATATATATATATATATGTGTGTGTGTGTGTGTGTGTCTGTGTGTGTGTGTGTAAATATACTTATTAAAATCACTACCCTAACACAGGTCAGCAATAATTAAAACCAGCTTACAAATAATCTCACCTAAGTAGCCTGAGTACACTATTGATTGCACAGTAGTCATTCAAACCCGGCAATAAATAAGAATGTAATTTTAGTTGCCAGATTAATTCTGCTTTTTCTAAATGTAGCATCCATGGGCTAAGTTGCTCATGGACCTGCTGGATACCACAAAATTCAAATGTATGTTCACCATACTCTTGTATGTGTTTTGCAAGTGCATTTGTTAAATTCATCTTTCTAATGGCATATAAGTGCTCATAAACTCTTTCTTTTAGGGTTCTAGTAGTCTTCCCTATATAATAAGCTGGACAGTGCTTACACATTGCCACACATAGCAGCTCTTTTGAATTACAATTTAGTTTATCATTTATACTTCTGACCATTAATTTGAACATATTTACCCTCATACATATGCTTGCATAAATTCCACATTCCATGTTTTTTCATGCCTTTTACTTGGTGTTTTTTTTTGTTATTTGACACATTTCAAGAAGAGTTTTTAAATTCTTGCCTCTCCTGGCAATCATTTTTACACCATCCTTACATTTATTAAAGACAGGAACTTCAACCTCGATTAAATGCCAATTCTTTAAAATGATTGTTTTTATCTCATAAAAATGAACGTTAAATGTTGTAATGAAGGTTGCATTAAAATCTATATGGTTATCTTCCTTTTGTATATATACCTGGTTCACCTGTTGATTTAGGATTGGTGAAAAATGCCCATTATTCCTTTTATGGCTAACCTCAGTGTACACTTCATGCAATAAACTAACAGGATAACCCCTACTTAAAAACATGTCTGTGAGATGCCTGCACTCAAAAATAAAATCTGCTTCCAAGCTGTTAGAAAAATATGTATTAATATGTGTTTGCTTAATGACAAATTAATAATCAAGTATTTTTAATATGCTTTTCATTCTATTTCTTATGCACTGTGATTTTTATAAATTGAGTTTCATATGAGGCCGAAAATAATCCTTATTGAAACTGCAGCATGCTTACTGAAACTTGCAAGTTGCCCTCTGACCTAGTAACTGCTAGCACAGCAATATTCTTGTTTATGCCTTGTGGAAATGTACTTGAAAAACAGGTGTAAATCTGCTAGGTCAGAAGCATAAGAATAGACAATATACCATTGAATAAATGTAATGATTTCAGACAGACAGCTTTGTTCAGAGGATGGGAACCTCTGCAGCTGCAATAGTTAGAGATAAGTTAGACAAAGGCTTTTTAGAGTAATGAACTGCTAGCATTGTGTTCGATTTAGCTATAGTATCTTGAATGTAACATAACAAGTATCTAACGGAAAGTAACCAAGCCCATGTTGTTTTCCTCACGATGTTTCACATAAAAATTGTTTAAATCAGCAGAAAATCATGGGAAAGATGGTCAGCAGATGATGACCAAAAGGTGGTAATTTGTTACGCCAGCATGGTAGGACAGGATTAATTTGATAACCTATAAAAATGAATGCATTTCCTGTTTCTGGTTAGACAAACTCTGTATTAGCACGTTTTTGTCTCCTTGCTGCAAGATTAAAGTGCCTTAACCTGAACCTACCGTGTTTTGATAATTTTTTAAAGTATATTTTTCCTTTGGCAGATTGGTCCTTCGAGCCGGATAACGTATCTCTTGCTCTGGACCTAGGTCAGAATTGAGCCCGGTGGCATGCATCCGTACAGAGAAGAGGCCAAATCGGCTCTTCTGCTTTGAAAGACCTCCAACTGAATTGTCGTTCGAAAGAGGCCAGCCACTGTTTCTGATCTGGGATTGGAGGACGAGTCAACGATCCGGTGGATCAACTCATGGAGGGTCAGGTAAGGAGGAATTACCTTATTTTTTGTTTCGAGATCAGGGACTAGTTACAGAATTATTCTTTTTTTGTCAGGTAAATTGCTTATGCAAATTAGAGACAAGAAGAAGGTATTACTGTTTTTTGTCATAGATCAGGGAAACATAATAGGTAGACAGTTATTCTAGATAAACTGTAAGAAAAGGTGTAGACTTGTGGTACCACGTGATAGAAAGGGTTACATAACAACTTACAGCTTAGCTAAGACACCAATGGGAAATCAGTGCACAAAAAGTTCCCGGGACACGCCCCTAACTGAAGACGCGAAGTATATGCAATTACAACGTTCCGATAATGTTAAATATTATACCAAATGGGTCAATAAGTACAAATTCGAGGGTAATTTAGATAAACTCGCACTTATGAAACTTGTAAAATAGTTAAAAATAGACGCAAAAGGTAAATTAAAAAAGCAGAGACAATTAGGGGTCCCTCAGGCGCACAGGTGGCTTGAAGAAACAAATCATAGGGAGCAAAGAATTAAAAATTCAAAAATGATGTTTTTAGACAAAGAAGATAATAATTTAGTAATAGTGACGGCCCCTCCTTCGCCCCCTCCACTTCTGTTACCAGAATATGAAGCGAGTGGATGTGTTGATCCACCTCTGCTATACCCAGCTGTCCCTGTAAAAGCACAACTGTTTGTTAGGGATCCCATCGAGACCAGGTCTCGAACACGCGACTTGAGGAGGGAAATTGAATTAAATGAGTTAAATAGAGCATCACAAGCTATGAGCGAAGAAGAAATATGTCCGCTCATAGAAGTACCGAATCCTCAGGCAGGACGGGCATGACAAGATCCGACTCTTTTAGTTTATAGACCGTGGACACCGGAAGATATCCGGAAAGCCACAGAAGGTATTCCCCACCCAAAAGTGAATTTTAGGAAGTTTTTGGAAGATTTACAAGGTATGAGATTAAGTTACCATTTGAATGGAGAGGAAGTAGAAAAAGTAGTTAGACAAATTGTAGGTCCAGATTGGCACATGATTTGTGGCAGCAAGAATCCTCGTGATGCACAACTTAGACCACTTCCACATACTGACGCAGAACTGGATGGCAGAGTGAAAGGTCTGACAGACCGAATCTCTGAAAAGTGGAAGCCTAGGGCTGATTGGACTTGTATCAATCAATGCATACAGCAGGAAAAAGAGACAGTAGATGGGTAATATGTCAGATTATTAGAATGCTTTAACAATCATAGTGGCATGACAGTTCCTGAAAATCAAGCGAATGATTCCCCGTATGAACAACAATTGAAAAACGCATTTTTGAAAGGGTGCATTGCACCTATTAGTAGCTTCATTACGCAGCATATGATAGATCATCGAACAAGTAGGTTACAAGCCTTACTTGAATATGCTAGACATGCAGAAAGACATTTTAATTGTAAAAAGAAAAAGAAACCCAAGTATTTTCAGCAGAAGATGGGTCAGAAGTATTTGTAGTACAAACTGGGAAAAAGGGTAAGAAAAATACCCACGGAAATAAACAATCTGACAAACGATCAGAAGATTTCGAAGAAAGAAAGAAAAAGGGTGAGTGTTTTAAGTGCGGTAAAAAAGGACATTTAGCAAGGGACTGCAGGCTAAATAAGAAGGCGACTACAGAAAATAAGGAAAATGAGGAATGACTATATGATAGTCAGGAATCATTGAGTGAAGATAAGCAGGAAAAGGCAAGTGTAAATGTGATAGCAGGAGAAAAGGATGTGACACAAGGGGTAGAGGATGTATATGAATACACAGACGTAGAAGAAAATTAAATTTTGGACCTAGCTCTTTTGAGCTTAGATCTTTACTTAGCAGACACAAAACCGGAAGTGACACTTCTGGTAGAGGGGAGGGAAGTTATATTTTTGTGTGACTCAGGGGCTTCACGCACCCTGATACACCCTTCCAAACTACCGGAATATACAGAATCACCAGACTATATATTAGTGAAAGCAGCTAATGGACAACTATATCGGGAGCCACTCTCCCGTGACATTACAATAATAGACCCTGTTTCAGGGATGACTCAGAAAAGTAAAATTGTAGTTTCTGCAAAATGCCCAGTGAATCCTTTGGGTAGAGATTTAATGCAGATATTTGGCATACCAGTAGTTCCAACCATGCAGGGTATGGAAGCACAGTGGCAAATGGACACTTTTGTAGTGCAACCGGAGGTACAGCCAGGACTTGGTTACGACTGGTCCAGGGGCAGTAACCAAAGAACTAATGAATGTAGCTATCAGCAAGTTACCCTCCCTCGACATTGACAAACAGCATTTGTTGCATTGTACTCTATATTACTGTAATAGACCAGGTCCTGATAAAGATTATGAACTAGAATTGTTTCAAAACCATGCAAATAGGTTGGTTTTGCGAAATTTGTACTGGGACACAGAAGGGAACAGTGTAGCAAGCTGTTCATTGCCCCAGGAATTTTTAACACTCTACAAATCTAATTGACTGCCCCATGTTAGTTTGACTAAGAATAAAACTCTAAAATGGGCGGACTTAGGTGAAAAAGTCACGAGGTGGGAAAAACAGACAGAACTAGAACTCTCAGAACAAGGAGTACAGAAACAGAAACTGAATTGGATCACACAGACACACCCAGCTGTGCACTCACAGGCTAGTGAGGATAGCTGAGTGTTACTATTGTTAGAAGAAGAGGAAAAAGCCTTGCGAGACATACCAGACATTCTCTGGTCAGCAGGGAAATCAGATGTAGGATTAATACAAACAGCAGGACCAGTTACGATAACGCCAAAGTCAGCTTTTAGGCCCCAGACAAGACAGTATCCCTTGAGAAAGGATGCAGAGGTGGGAATCAAACCTATCATAGCAGCCTTACTCAAGGAAGGAGTCTTAAATAGAATTCCCTGATTCACCATGTAACACACCCTTATTTCCTGTCAAGAAAGCAAACGGGGAATGGCGTATGGTCCAAGACTTACAAGCAGTGAACAATGCAGTTATACCTAGAGCACCAACGGTGCCAGACCCACATACCTTACTGAATGATTTAAAGCCAGAACAGAAATATTTTTCAGTGGTAGACATAAGTAATGCATTTTTCTCGATACCGATACACCCTGACAGCCAATATTGGTTTGCATTCACATTTCAGGGAAAGCGGTATACATATACCAGATTACCACAGGGGTATTGTGAAAGTCCAACGATATTTGCACAAGAAATGGCAAGCAACCTGGCGGGATTTATCCCACCGAAAGGTAGTCAGATTCTACTTTATGTAGATGACATTCTGCTGGCAGCCCCCACCCAGCAAGAATGCAAAGAAGACACAATAGCTTTGTTGCAATTTTTAGCTACTCAAGGTCACAAAGTAAACAAAGACAAGTTACAGCTTTGGAGAAAACAGGTTAAATACTTAGGATATGTAATATCCAAAGAAGGTAGAATATTAGATGAAGACAGAAAAACAGCGATTTTACAAGCACCTAGACCAACTACCAAGAAGGAAATGATGTCCTTCCTGGGAACTACTAACTTTTGTCGGAGTTGGATACCAAACTATTCTTTGGAATCTGCTCCACTGGCCGATTTAATATTTAAAAAGCCGATGGCTGCACAAGATTTATTACAATGGACACCTGAAGCAGAAGCAGCTTTCTGTAAGCTGAAACAATTAGTAGCATCATCCTTAGTTTTAGGATTACCAAACTATAACAAACAGTTTATTCAAACTGTAGATTGTAAGCAAGGTTATATGACATCAGTGTTGACACAGCAACATGGGGACAAACAACGCCCCATAGCTTATTATTCATCACAGTTAGATCCAGTGGCGTGGTCTCTGCCCCACTGTGTACAAGCAGTAGTTGCAGCTGCAATGGCAGTACAGGCTTCAGCCTCAGTAGTATTGTTCCACCCTCTCACATTGAGAGTGCCTCATGCAGTCGCAATCATTTTACTGCAAGAAAAAGTAGCATATCTTTCTCCAGCTAGACATCTTTCCTGTATGACCATTCTGTTGGGCCAACCTCATATGACAATTGAACGATGTACAACTTTGAATCTGTCGACTTTGCTTCCAACCCCTGTAGATGGCAAACCGCACTGCTGCCTGCAGGAGATTGAGCAAAAGACACTGCCTAGACAAGACCTTACGGATGTTCCCTTGGATGATGCCAAGGTGACATGCTATGTGGATGGCTCGTGCAGGAGGGGTCCTACAGGACAGAACCTAGTGGGGTATGCGGTCGTTTCTGATACTGAAACGTTTGAAGCAAAATCTTTGCCACACAACTTATCTGCACAAGCAGCAGAATTGATTGCCCTAACAAGGGCATGTACCTTAGCAAAAGGTAAGAAAGTAAACATCTATACTGACAGTCAGTATGCTTTTTCTACTGTACATGTTTTTGCGCAACAGTGGAAAAATAGAGGAATGATAACATCTACTGGTAAACCAATTAATCATGCGCAACTTATTTTAGACTTGTTAGACTCAATTCAGCTACCTAAGAAAGTAGCTATTTGCAAATGCGTAGCTCATACAAAACAACAGGACAGAATTTCAAAAGGTAATGCACGAGCTGATACAGCTGCAAAACAGGCAGCTTCAGCCACAGAAACTTTTCTCTTGAGCGAAGAATTACAACCCTTAGAAACTTTAGATCTAGAAATGTTAAAAACAATGCAGACACTTACTACAAATCTTGAGAAACAGAAGTGGATAAAACGAGGAGCAATCCTCGAAAAGGGACTGTACATCTCCAAGGAAAAGAAACCAATTTTGCCATCTAATTTATTTAGATATGCAGCATTGTTGAGCCATGGGCAGAGCCATGTTTCAACAGGGGGGATGGTACAGTTAGTGAATCGAGTGTTTACAACTTATGGGTTTACAAACTATACAAAAAAATTTTGTGCAGTATGCCATGTTTGTAATAAGCATCATGCACAAGGGGCATTGAAGCCTAAGTGAGGGAATTTTCCAACACCACCATATCCGTTCCATACCATTTGTATGGACTTCATAGAATTGAATAAATGTGAGAATAAGAAATACTGTTTAGTTATTATAGACATGTTTTCCAAATGGGTAGAAGCGTTTCCAACTAAAAACCCAGATGCAGCTACGGTTGCAAAGGTCCTTGTTAAAGAAATTATACCAAGATTTGGGATACCGGAAAAGATTTATAGCGATAACGGGACACATTTCGTGAACCAAACAATTCAGCAACTTAGTCGTTACTTCGGAATATCATTGAAGAATCACTGTGCGTATCACCCCCAATCTGCAGGACTAGTAGAGAGGCACAATGGGGTACTGAAGAATAGACTTAGGAAACTGATAGACGAGACACAGAAAAATTGGGTGCACTGTTTGCCTTTAGCACTGTTGAGTATGAGAACTGTTCCAAATGTAAAGGGATTAACTCCTTTTGAAACTTTGTTTGGGAGGGCATATTATACACCTCAGTGGAAACCTCTCATGTCTACAGAGCAAGAGGCTGACAGTTCACTTGCAGGATATATGAGTAGATTTTTGAATAACAAACTTTTGCAGTTAAATTCTGTTTCAGATAAAGAGCAACCGAAATCGGAAGCACCAGTGGCCCCAGGCACTTGGGTCTGGGTGAAGATTACGAAGCGGAAGAACTGGAGCTCTCCGAAGTGGGAAGGTCCGTACCAGGTACTGCTGTCAACACCCACCACAGTCAAAATCACAGAACGAGCCTCTTGGATCCATTTGACGCACTGTAAACTGGTTAAAAACTTGTAACTGGACAAAAACCTTGTTACTGTTGCACAACAAGAACAAAATGGCCAGATACAGAGTGAGTAGAGACACTGAACAATTTCAGAAAACTTGTATGATTGTTTTTGTTGCAATATTGATCACACTGTTCTTTTTGCTGTGGCCATACTTTTTCCCTGCCACAAAGATTGAACTGATTAGACGTAATGAACCAAACATAGACTGGCATCCGAACTTTAACACTTATCAGGCAATTACACATGTATACGTAGAGACTTTCAATGTTTCAAACTGCTGGGTCTGTACGGCCAAACCAACAGCATACGGGGGTTTGTTAATGACTGCTATCCCCCTAGGGGTCAATGAGACCTGGGAAAATCTGTTTTTTGACACAGTTGCTATTTTAATAGATAAGGTAGCACTGTATTTGCCTGTGACACAAAAAGGAATTGTATGTTTTTATAAAAATGACTCCATCCAAGTTGGGTGGAGTAAATGTAATGTTACTGTACAGTACAAATGTTATAGAAAACCAAATGATTTGAGTGGATCTTGTAATACAGATTATGACTCATTTTTAAAATCTATGCATAAAACTCTTGATCAGGTACAGCACAATCCTGTACTTTTCAAACAGTTATCAGTGATAGATAAGAAAGTGTTTCATGCAGGGCAGTATTTTTGTAACAAAGTAATGACAAAGGTAGAGGACTGTTATTTTGTATGTGGGAAAAAGGCATATAAATGGTTACCTGAGAATTAGTCTGGCAGTTGTTTTTTGGGATACCTGGTTCCAGCCATCCGACACACTGCAGCCTTGCCTCAAGGGAGTATTCGAAATACTCGAGACATAACCAAACAGACTGTTAAGAAACTGGAGAATCCAGTGGGACGAATCAAAGTAGGGTGGAAAAACCATCATAATGTGGGAACCAAGCTTGTGCACATGGACTTGAGCGACGCTGTTATATCCTGGGCAGGTATATCACCCATGTATGGAGGAGTTAAATCAATCTGGGAACTGCTAAAACTGTCTAAACTTCTCAAAATAATGAGTAATGCAACTTTTTCTGCCCTTGAACTGATAACTGATGAACTGAATGCCATGAGAACTGTAGTGCTTCAAAACCGAATGGCTCTTGACTTCACCCTAGCGACGAGAGATGGGACTTGTGCTTTAATCAAAGAAGAATGCTGTGCATTTATCCCTGACCATCAGCATGAGATCAACGATCATCTCGAGGTGATTCAGCAAGTGTCGGCCATGACCAAACCAGGCCCAAACCCTCTGACAGAGTTTTTTCAGAATGCCTTTGGGGGGTGGGGTTCCATCTTTATGAACATACTGATTGCAATTGGGGTAGGTTTACTCCTAATAGGAGCTTGCATTTGCTGCGGAATCCCCTGCACGAAGAAATTAATTAAGGAACTCATAGATATATCTGTATCTGAAACTATGTATCAAAGTACTGAATTTGAAGAGCTGCTAGAATGTGAGACGCTTTCATAAAAGTTAAACTGAAATGACTTTCTTAACTGCAAATCCTAAATGGAAGAGGTTAGGAAAAGAAGTAAACTGTTTATCTTTTTTGAAAATAGAATAAAAAGTATTAACAGGAGGGAGATGTTAGAAAAATATGTATTAATATGTGTTTCCTTAATGACAAATTAATAATCAAGTGTTTTTAATATGCTTTTCATTCTATTTCTTATGCACTGTGATTTTTATAAATTGAGTTTCATATGAGGCCGAAAATAATCCTTATTGAAACTGCAGCATGCTTACTGAAACTTGCAAGTTGCCCTCTGACCTAGTAACTGCTAGCACAGCAATATTCTGGTTTATGCCTTGTGGAAATGTACTTGAAAAACAGGTGTAAATCTGCTAGGTCAGAAGCATATGAATAGACAATATACCATTGAATAAATGTAATGATTTCAGACAGACAGCTTTGTTCAGAGGATGGGAACCTCTGCAGCTGCAATAGTTAGAGATAAGTTAGACAAAGGCTTTTTAGAGTAATGAACTGCTAGCATTGTGTTCGATTTAGCTATAGTATCTTGAATGTAACATAACAAGTATCTAACGGAAAGTAACCAAGGCCATGTTGTTTTCCTCAGGATGTTTCACATAAAAATAGTTTAAATCAGCAGAAAATCATGGAAAAGATGGTCAGCAGATGATGACCAAAAGGTGGTAATTTGTTACGTCAGCATGGTAGGACAGGATTAATTTGATAACCTATAAAAATGAATGCATTTCCTGTTTCTGGTTAGACAAACTCTGTATTAGCACGTTTTTGTCTCCTTGCTGCAAGATTAAAGTGCCTTAACCTGAACCTACCGTGTTTTGATCATTTTTTAAAGTATATTTTTCCTTTGACACAAGCTAACCATTTTAGCAGCATGGACAAATTGTCCTTTTACTACTGCTTTTTTATTCGATAAAGGATGGGAGATTGTGAAATGCAGGAAAGAGTTAGAGTAAGTTGGTTTCCTTTGTATTTTTGCAATAAATCTTTGGTTAATTCTATCCTTACTAAGGTTAACATCCAGTTTATTTCTTGCTCATTTATGGCATGTGTGAATTTTAAATACTGTGTCGTGTTATTAATATATGCTAAAAATTGTTCCACAGATTGTTGGTCACCTTTCCATAGGATAAATATATCATCCAGGTAATGGAGATACAACATAATGTTATCAAGATAATTGCCTCCCAGGACATATTTCTTTTCCCATCCTGCCATAACTAAATTGGCGAAAATGGTCCCACAAGGTGACCCCATTGCAACTCCTACCTTTTGAAGATAGTAGCTGCTATTAAATATTAAGAAGTTATTGGAAAGTACAATATCAAACAGATCAACATATAAATTGATTTTTGATTGTGGCACAGCTTGTTCAAATAAAAACTGCTCTATAATCTGAATACCCTCCTATTGGGGTATGACAGAAAACAGATCCTTTACATCCACTGTCAAAAACAAAACCTGATCAGAATATTCAATACCATTCATTAAGCTTAGAAAGTGCCAAGAATCCTTGCAGATCTGTACCTGTCCATCCAAAAACTTCTTTAATCTACTATCAAGAAATTTGGCACAAGAGTATGTAATGGAGTTGCGACTATCCACTATAGGTCGTAAACATGGATTGGTTACATCCTTACGTATTTTTGGAGTACCAAATATATTCAGAATAGTGGGGGAAACAATGTTCAAATAATTATAAATGTCAATAGTAATTCTGTTTTCCACGAACATATCATTCAGAGCAAGAGATTCTCCTATAGGCCATATTCAACTAATTTCTAGTAACTTCTTCATACGTGTCAGTACTAAGTATTTCATATATCCTTTTGTCATAATCATGGATGTCCATGATTACAAGCCCACCCCCTTTATCTGGCTTCATGATCCTCATCTTCTGTTGCAATAAATAAGTAAGTAAATCCCTTTCCTTCATATTTAAATTATCTTGGAAAGTACTGTTTTTCTGAGTTAGTAATTGTCTAATATCCAACTCACATATTTTCTCAAAAAATACCAAACCCGGATGCAGAGGTAGGTTGAAGGTACTGCTGATACTGAATTCCACATTATCTTGACCATGTCCTTCCCCGAACATGATTTTAAAATTTAACTTTCTTAAGAAAAGTTTTAGATCAATGAGCACTGAGGCCAAATTGGCACCAGTAGCTGGAATAAATGTGAGTCCCTTACTTAATAAATTGACAATTTCTTCATCAATAATTGTTTCAGAGAAATTGTAAACCTTAAAATCTCCCTCTGTATTCATAATAATAGAAGGAACATATGCACCACCATGACTACTGTGACTAGAATTTACATTACTTAAGTGGATCAATAATTCGCCCTCCTGAATCGACCCTGTGCTTGAACCCCCCCAGATTCCTCCTGGATGGCATGTAAAACTCCTGCCTGGAATTGCTGCTGTTATCCATGTTATTATTATTATTACTATTCTTAATTCTCTCAGATCTCCTTAATGGTGGAAACTCCTGCTCATAATCATAACTACTATTCTCATTAATAGCCTGCTGTTCAGTCTGCTCATTATTGTGGATGCTACTTTCATTAGTGTTATTTTGGGCATACTGCCTGCCTTGACCTGAAGTAAAATTGCCCACTCGTGGTGGCTTTGGATATCCTTTCCTTTACTGTATTGCTGCTTGTCCCTAACTAACTTAGAATTTTCTTACGCTTTAAATCAGCAATAATATTTTCTATGCTTGAATATATTTGTTGAAGTTCATATTTATATCTATCATATTCAGCATCATATGTATGATAAACTAAACTGTAATTCAAAAGGGCTGGTATATGTGGCAATGTGTAAGCACTGTCCAGCTTATTATACAGGGAAAACTACTAGAACCCTAAAAGAAAGAGTTTATGAGCACCTATATGCCATTAGAAAGATGAATTTAGAAAATGCGCTTGCAAAACACATACAGGAGTATGGTGAACATACATTTGAATTTTGTGGTATCCAGTAGGTCCATGAGCAACTTAGGGGGGACCCGTAGATGCTACATTTAGAAAGAGCAGAATTAATCTGGCAACTAAAATTACATTCTTATTTATGGCCGGGTTTGAATGACTACTGTGCAATCAATAGTATACTCACGCTAAAACTATTACTTAGGTGAGATTATTTCTAAACTGGTTTTAATTATTGCTGACCTGCGTTAGGGTAGTAATTTAATAAGTATATATATATATATATATATATATATATATATATATATATATATATATATTCATATATATTTTTCGACAACAAGAAATATTTTAATTAATAATAATCAACTAGGATGTCTTTAGATTATTTATTAATGAAGGAATTTAGTTAATGTATTTTATGTATGTTTTATATATATGTGCTTATATATTTAAAACGAAAATAAAATTGTGTTATGACATCATTTCCTTTCTTGTGTAGGGCGGGCTTATAAAATGCTATTTAAGAAGTTCAGTTGCAGTTTAACATTGTTTTAGTCTGATGAAGTTTGTTATTTTACAAACAAAAATGTTTCACTGTATTTCATTAAATAAGAGTTTTGCTTGCACTCCGGCCATTTTTTTGTGATTTCTACAAAATTGATTTCTGTTAAAAGGAAGAAGGATAAGAAATTACAAAGAGATGATAATAACTACAAGAACAAGATGGCATATCCAAAAATTTCTGGTTAAGGTCCCATTCCTGTTTCTTATGATGGGTACCACTTATTGACAAATGATTGCATCAATCAACAGTTTGGTGAACAAGACAAAGTGTAACATGAATTCCCTTTAGACTTCCAGGCTCTGAGGTACTCAGAGAGTATTGGCAACAAGCAATAGGGGAGACAGACAGCTGCATTTCCATCCATTACAGGAGACGTTAGGCAACAATCATTTAATAGGTCTTGACCCAGTTGTGGTAATCAAGGTACTGTTTCAATTACTAATTTTAATAATTTTATAATTTACATTTTTTCAGACTTTACAAATTAATTCTCACCATCAGAAGTTGTTTCTTAAGGGTTCCAGTTGTATTCCCTCTGGACGTGCTAAAACTGAACACACTGTGTTAGATCTTAAACTGTTCACAAATTAAATTAACTTGTGTCTAATATATGGTGGAGAATCAAAGAACAATATTCCATCAAATGACTGTAATGAGAGTAGTTTAGCAAACCCTCTGCTCCACCCAATGATTAATGTGTATGAAAGAATGTAAAAAAAGGAAATTTGAGAACTATTGAACAACAAAAATAGTCATAGATACTTTAACCTCACTAAACAAGAGAGAGAATCTTTGGATAAAATTACATCTGACAAAAGCATCCAATGCATGAAACCCAATAAGGGAGGAGGTTTGGTCATCACGGATCCCATAGATTATATTGGCAGAATTAATTCTCCTCTGGCAGACAATATGGTATACCAGGAAGTATCAGTCAATGAGATCAATATCATTCTTAGGGTAATCAATATTCAGTTGGATGAATGGCTTTTATTTGACATTTCTTTGCCTTTATGTGATTTATTGAAGGTACAATGGCCTATCATTCCAAAGAATGTTAGTATCCCAAAGATTCATTCATCAGCAGATGATTTACCCTCTGTGTCCAATTGTTGCAGCCAAGGGTTCTGTGACTGAACCATGAGTTAAGTATATTGATTGATGTTTAAAGTTGTTGTTATCCAACTTCCCACACATTCTTCGAGATTCATGGAAAAGTACGAAATATTTTGGTTATGGAGATTTATTTTTTTGCCATCCTAGATATCAATAGTTTATACATCATAATTCCCTATGAACATGGGGCTTGACTGGTTTGGTAAGGTGATTAGAAGGTATGGGCCTTTGTCTAATACTGAAGTCACACTCATCTAGGAGTATATGGAGACTGGTCTCAGTAATAATTTCTTTTTCTTCAAGGGGGATATTATAAGCAACTAAAAGGAATTGCGATGGGGGGTGCAAGTGCCCCCATGTTTGCAAATGTCACCCTACTATGGTGGGAAGCTGAAAACGTTTTTAAGTTGAATTTATTTCAGCATTGTGTAGCCTACTATCATTTTTGGATGACATCATTCTATTTTGGTCAGGTAATTAGGAAGAATTTGATGGCTTTTTGTCAGAACTGCAAGCATTTATATCCTTTTTGGAATTTACTTATTACATCAATGGAGACTGTATTAATTATTTAGATATACAGACTTTTGTGGGCAACAAGATTCTTTTGCTACTAGTATTTATCAGAAACCAATCTTTTGTAATAGATTTTTGCATTTTGAAAGCTATCACCCCTTTCATTTGGAAAGGAGGGTTAGAAAAAGCCAATTTATCTGGGTTTCCCATCTGACTTCTAATGACAGTGTTTGTATAGATAATTTTAATATTCTTAAGAACATGTTCCTCAAGAGAGGTTACCTTTGTTTCTTAGCTGATTTCCTTTATCAGGAAGTCCTACATGAAAGAAATGGCAAGTATGCGACTATAATAAAAATTGGGATGAATTCATTCAAGGAAGGTTCCCTGAATCAGATTATTAATGACTGTTGCATTGATTTAAACAAACCAGAATTTGTTCCAGAGGTAATAGCTACACCCTTGGTTGGTGAATCTCAGGTTTTCACCCTCTTTTTGGAGGGTGTACATTCTTCTTTTTCTACGGCCAATAACATGGTATTTCATTAATCCTTGGATGCCTCTGGTATTTGCAATAATACTGTATCAAAAAAATAGTTTATTTTACAATGTGACGAGAGTTTAAAAGCATTTTTAAGGATCCACCTACTTTTACATGTTTATAGTATTTTAAGAAAACATGACAAAAGTGCATTGGCTAAACATGCTTGTCTTTGTCATAACTTTTCAAAGTTCAAGTTTTATCATATTAGACAGGATTGAAACTTCAGCCTTTTCAGGGGATTGGAGCAAATCTCTTTTACACTGGGAGATGTTCTGACAACTGATTAGACCCCAGTAATGTTCCTGCTTTAAATTAAGCAATTTTGATCACAAGTGAATTAAAGCTAAAAGCATACAATCTTTAACTTTGGTTTAAAGTTATTCACTGTGTGTAGTTGACAACATGGTATTTTTTTCTTCGAATGCTGATAGGTTGAATTTTCATTTTCAAGGGTTTTATTGGACAACAATTTGATTGGTGCAATTTTTATTTCTAGGGTTATCATTGGTCAGCTATCTGATTGGTTACCTATTTCATAAAGATTTAAATATCCTTAGTGATTTGTTTACATTCTTGCGTTATTGGTTGGTAAATAATGGGGGGGTATCAGTATTTAATTGCTATATTTTGAATGTTTCATTCACAGTTCCGATGATGTCTAAAGATGAAAGCACTTAACTGTGATTGATTCTGTTTGGTGTATTAAACTTCTGTATCAAGTGCTACCTGGTTATTGGATATCTGCATATATATATATATATATATATATATATATATATATATATATATATAAAACAACCAAAGTCCAGCACACTAACAGTGAATTATAAATACATCCACCATGCCTCGAAGTCAGTAAATAATCCAACAATGAGCAAATAATGTAAAATGTAAAAAAACATGATTGATTCAAGCTGGTACTGTTTGTTTAAACCAGGGTTCATTAAGTTAAAACCCGAAGTGAACACTTTCCATCTTGTTAGAGCTTCAGCATATCTTCATTCAGACCTTTTTGGCTACTGGGCAGATGCTAACAATTGTCCTCTAATCTGTTGTATCAGTAAGTGATGACATTTTTGGTAGAAGAATAATTATTGCATCCTTAAAGGTAGGAAGAATAATTTTGGTAGTTAATATTAGGTTAGAGATGTACATTAAGTGCTTCTGCACCAGCATTAAGAATTTTAGGGTGTTAGTAGTAGAAATTATGTTTGTAGCTATAGTTTATCATACTTAGCAACTGTCATACATGTTTCCTACTAATTTCTTTAAAGTAAAGGAAGGCTCTGATAGTGTTTTGTGTAAAGGAGCTGAGGGCATAACTGAGGTATAAAGTAGATGTCTGTTGTAAGCAGAGTATGGGCATGTTGACCTTTACAGCACTGGTCCTTGAGCTTGCTAACATAATTTAGGAAATACTTTGGTCTAAATAAGTGATTTTATGTGTTTCCAGAATGTTTTGGGTTGACTACATTTAAATATGAAAGCTTCTGGAGTATTGTGCTTTAGGAGAATGGGTTATAATTGTTATAACTTGCCTTAATTGCTGGCAAAGCTGTAGCATGGCACTGTCTATGTTGCCCCTTTTACCCATGATGCCTATGCCTCAATTCTATTTCTGATGAGTACAAGATCACCCGTAAACTGTAAAACACAATTGCCTTTTATTGTCCTTTTTTAGACAGGGCATAAGTGAGTTATAGAAGGAAGATAGGGCTGATACAGAGTCTGAACAATTTGTCTATTAGAAGATTATCAGTTAATGGGAAAGGTATATGTAAGTATAACTTTAGACAGACTCATGTTTTAGAGACCATTGTGCATTAACAGGGAAGTGGTCACTAAAGTCATTAAAGAAAATAGTTAATTTAATTTCTCAGTAAATTGGTGACATTGTCTAAGAAGGAGCAAGTGCTCAAAGTGTTTATTTTTCTTGCCTCATCCATAATCATTTGAGTTTAATTTTCAGCTTTAATGACGTGAGTTACTTTGTCTTAAGAGTTTCACTTCAAGAAAAGACCTTCGCAATTGGTTAATTGTTAGTTTTAACAGTCAAGATTTTGTGCAAAGTGTTTTCATAAATGAGAAGTGTTGCTGGTAGGAAATATAGATAGCAGCAATATTGGGTGTGGTGTGCTGCCTGTGTAGAGTTGGATAAGTGTCCAGTTTGGGTCTGAGATGCTAGTAATATTATTATTTACAATGAGCACTGTATTTAGGTTGCAATTGCTTTTACAGATAGACAAAATGCCACTACCTTCTCTGTAACCAGGGCTTCCATCAAGAAGTGTTGTGTAGTCATTTAAGATGTGCTGTGGAATACAAAAAGAGTCTTTAAGTCAGGATTCTGTGACAACAGTTGACAGGGCATGACGTTGTAACCATGTTTCATTTGTCATTCATAGTACGTAGGCTTACAGTTGCTATGGAAAGGTACTTAGTGTTGCTGGTGTAATTTATTGGACTATACAGTATGGCTACAGTGATAATTATCGAAATGCATTTATGTAATTTATAAAGGGTTTTGGCTTGTCATATTCTGATAAGTAATTTTAAGGCATGAAAGTTGCATTTGTGATTGATAAGAAATAAGTTTGCTTTGTAAGCCACCCACCTTTCATTGTTTGACTATCTGAAAGGTTTGTCAAAAATTGATGAAAAAATGCTGTGTTTATTATGTGAAATGACAAGTACATAATTAAGAGAATTAAATGAGGAAAAATGCAAGATAAAAGTAAAAAATTAGGAACAAATAAGATTTTGCTGTCACAAGAATGGAGGTGAAACAAAGAGCTATGTGACAATACACTGTTGCAGTAAGGGAGATCAAAGAAAACATGCAATTAAAATTCAAGTCTCTTGGTAGGTCGCAAGAGAGAAAGCTCTAAGATGATTTCAATAAATCTTGGTGACTTTGTGCAGGAAAATGATAGATGTATAAAAGTAAAAACAAGTGCGTTCAGAAGAATATAAATTATGCCGAACAGAATTGTGGAAATGCACACTGCCAGCAAAAAGAGTCTAGAAGGTGCTACTGAAATGAAAAATATTAATACAATGAAGTCTGAAAATGCCACAGAAATACCGAGACGAGAATGCAAGTTAGACTGTTGAAAAGAAATGCTGAAAATTAATTAATGCAATGCTGACTTAAATTAGGCACAAATACTACGGCACCAATGTAGAGGATAAAGTTCTGCACAAATCTTTGTACCAAAGTCACCAAGTACCTTCGACAACTTAGAGTTATGACATGTTTTGACTGTTAAATTTGCTTAAACATTATAAGTGATTTCAGACATATGATTCCATATTGCTAGGTACCACCAGTAAGCCAGCAGAGACACTTAGGGTATCTAATATTTAAGACAAACAGTAAATATCTGAGACATTTCACTGCTGTTTTCTTGTAAAATAATGCATATTTCTGAGGAAAGTAATAGTTCTGACATATTATATGTTATAGAAAAATACACACATTTTAACTTGTGCAGATAGACATGCACATATTTTAACTTGTGCAGATAGACATGCACACATTTTAACTTGTGCAGATAGACATGCACACATTTTAACTTGTGCAGATAGACATGTGCACATTTTTACTTGTGCAGATAGACATGCACACATTTTAGACTGTCTTGCATCCTGCTCTTATTGCTTTTAGTTCAAGTAGTACAGTGCATAAAACTTCTTCCAACTACCTAGTTCAGAGGATTTTTATGGGAAAGTTGAGAAGTAACAGAGACACTGCAGTTTGTAGCTAGTGTCAAATGAAACCTAGAGTGGGCATTAGAAATTGAGAAACTGAAAAATACACAGTTTATCTATGACCCAAGAAAGCCACAACACCTGTCTACAGGAACTAGGATCACTCAGTATTAAATCCAGTACCATCCTCCGAGGTGATCTAAACTATCCAACTATAGACTGGGAAACCTATCCTACCACTAGTGCACAAGCACAGAGATTTATGGACTTCAATACAAATGTCCTGGAACAATTAGTCAAAGTATCAGCTCGGGGGAAGAACATCTTGAATCTTGTCCTTAGTAATATGGGGACATCTTACATCATCCCTTGTGAATCTTCATCACTTGCTTGGTCTGACCATAAAGCAATCTTCCTTGAAATAAAATTAAAACCAGAGACCCTTTCCACCCAATGTACCTTTAGAAATTTCTTTTAGACAAACTACCTACTGTTAAATGATAAATTGGTAAGCTTCAAATTCTCACCAAACTCAGTTAACTCCATCGAATATGTGTAAATCTACATCATCACCCTACACCAGCATGTAAACAGCTCCATAGATGCAGCTGTACTCTATAAGAACAGGAATGGGTGAAACCCCAGAAGCAAACCCACAAGGTAGAACCATAATATCGACAAGATGTATGATAAAAAGTAGAGGATTGTGATCAAAAGTAAGAAGAGCAATTCCCAGTATGGTACAGCCCTCATCACTTTAATAAACAAGCAACCCAGGAGCTTAATAAAATCCATCAAAGCCAAGTCTGAGGCTAAAATAGCTACCCATGCCAAAGACAATCACAAAGCCCTTTTTAGTTACATTCATAATCTCAAAAGCACAACAAAGCAATACACTGAGATGATTGTGAACAATGTTACCTACACTGAGGATAAATATATAGCCAACTTACTGGTTGATTAATTCATCTCTAACTTTACCTGTCTCGCTCCACTCCATCTGTTCTTCAAGATATACCTGAAACTGTACACCTCCAACTATCACACAAGACCAAATCCTAAAAGCTAAAAATACTGCATCAATGGGTCCTGACAATATCCCTGGAATCATAATAAATAGTATGAATGTTGATTTAGCAACCTCTTAACAACACTGTTCAACCTCAGCCTCCATACAGGTTTTGTACCAAGTGAATGGAGTACAGCTACAGTTGTTCTGCTGCATAAAGGAAGATCTTCCATATACCCAAGCAAATAGAGACCTATAAATCTGACCAGCTTCATATGAAAAGCCATGGAAAGGACATAGGGAACCTTTGAACACTGGACCCATCTCAGCTTGGATTTGTCAAGGCAGGTCAGGCTTAGTCAACTTGGTGGACTTTTTTGAAAAGGCCACCAAAGTAATTGATGAAGGTAAAATGATGCACACTGTATACCTCACCCTGGCCAAAGCTTTTGACACGATCTCTTACTTAAGCATAGTAGAAAGGCTAACTAAACTGGGAATACATTTCTATGTTACCCAATGGATTGCCAACTGGCTCACAGATAGGATACTAGAAATCAAAATAGATAAAGTTACCTTCACAAAAAGACCAGTCACCAATAGAGTCTCCCAGGGTTCTATACTGGGACCTCTCCTGTTTAGCATCTACTGCTCTGAAGCAAAAGAGCTTTGGCTGTCTACATTTACAGATGACTAGGAACAGTCATTTCCAAATGACTTAGCCATCCTGCAGAAAGATTTGTCCCAAATGAATAGCCCGTGCCAAAATCATACACTGAAATTAAAGTTATTTATTTATCTGGTTAGTTTGTTTAATGGTTTAGTACATTAAAATGTCAAAAAAATGCATTATCATACCCTTTGGGAAATCATCAACCCCACAAACTACCTCATTGACAATGCACCCCTAAGAGTTGATCCAGTTTTTTGGGATTTGGCAACTTATGTGGACAGTGACCTAACCTTCGACCAACATGGTTCTGCTGTCTTAAGAAAGTCCTTCTACATTGCATAGCTTATAAATCAATAGACTGTGTCTTGATCTACAGATGTCATTGTCCCTTTTATTCAGCTCTTATTAAAATCATTGAGTAGAATGCTCCCTTTGGCATATATCTATATCTGTCCAGACACATGCAACAATTGGAATGTTCACAGTGGTACCTTACTTAAAGCATACAAGGACTAAACAATATGTCCAACATGAACCAGCTCAAAGCCCTGTCACTATACTCAGTATCCTATAGACTGATGAAAGGTGACCTATGCCTGGCATACAAGGCATCCTTTGACCAAATACTGGTGGAGTTACTGCACATCAGCAGGTCAAATAACATAAAAAAATACTTGGTCTAGGGGTATAAACCTCTTCTGCAACATCAACAGCACAGTTTGGAGGGACAGTTATATCTTACAGAAGATACCACTGCTTTGGAACAGACTACACATAAAACAAAGCTCATTCCTGTCCCTATTGAAGTGTAACTTTGATCTATGGATGGGAAAAAGAACATTTAACCCAGGGCTGACCCCTGTACTACTAATGGATGCAGGCAACTCCTAAATGTTTTATCCCATGCATGAGTCCCCTCAAATTATTTATGGTATGACCCCAGTTACTCTAGCTGGGGGTAACATATAGTTATTGACCATGGGATGGGTAAGGGCAATCTAACACCAAAATGGGATAGGTTAATGCAAGCACTAAAAGGGAAATTGTTTAGGTTTAAAATGGCCCTAATACTTACTTATGAACCTATAATATTTGCAAAATATTCACTCTAAAATAAACATCCAGCTGTCAGTTTTCATCAGAGCAACAAATCAGTCATCCTCAAAGTAACAAGTTTAAATCCTAGCAAAATTACAAATATCTGACATTACTGTGGCTTCTGGCCTAAAAAGAAATATACATTTCTTTATCACACAAAAATCACATAAATATTCTATCCTTTAAAATTCAAGATGAAGCTACTGTTTTGCCTTTGAAACAAGGGGCACAGCCTAAGGAAAATTTACAGGTAGTTGTTGTAGTATAATTCTCTTAAAACGTCATAAAAATATGTGAAACCATTTTGGAAATACAGTATGTTATATATAAAATATATAAAGACCAAAAATGACCCAGGTCAATCAAAGTGAAAAGAGGTCAACTATCTTAAAATTATACAGGTGAAATTCAAAATTCAATCCAAGATCATTGTTGGCCTGTGGAGTTATCAACCCTAGAAGGTATTCCTCAGATATCATACTCCTTACTGAAACCACACAACAAAAACAATGAAATAGTCCCACCAGGATATGCCTATTAGCCTGACGAGCCTGGTCTGCAAGGCCATGGAATGTATCATCATGGAACTCATAAACAAAGACATTGGTAACCTCCAAACTCTGGATCCCACCCAGTTCAGGTTTGTGAAAGGCAGATCATGCCTCCTGAACCTGATCGACTTCTTTGAGGCACTCACTGAAGCCGTGGATGAGGGTAAGGTGGTTCACACAGTCTATCTTGACCTTGCCAAGGCTTTTGACACCATCCCCCATTCTGGAATTATAGCTAAACTCACTAAACTAGGTATAAATCCCTATGTCACAAGATGGGTTGCCAACTGGCTCACTGACAGAACCCACACTGTAAAAGTTGCAGACTCCAAATCTGACCTCAAGGCAGTGACAAGTGGAGTGCCACAGGGTTCCGTCCTGGGACCTCTCCTGTTTGGTATCTACTTCTCTGAAGTACAGGATAACACAGAAGGCCTCTGGCTGACAAAGTTCACAGATGACTGCAAACTAGGAGCCATAGTCAAGTCCCCAAATGATGTGGACATCCTACAGAAGGGCCTCAATGAGACAGATGCCTGGTGTCAGAGCCATGGCCTCAAGCTCAATGGCAAAAAGTGCAGTGTCATCCCCTTTGGTAAAAACTCTGTACCCATGAACTACCACATAGGCAGCAATCTACTTAACACCGAATGCGTGATAAGAGACCTTGGGACCCAGGTGGACAGTAGTCTCTCCTTTGATAGTCACATCGCCACAGTAGTCAGGAAGTCCTTCTACATGGCACACCTCATCATAAAAGGGTTCTCATCCAGGAAAAAAGAGGTAATTGTTCCCCTCTACTCGTCACTCATTAGACCCATTATAGAGTACAATGCCCCTTTTGGAATGTACCTCACAAGACATCTGCAGCAGCTGGAAATGCCACAGAAGTACCTCACAAAGAGGATTACTGGTCACAAACAATTACCCTATACTGGCCGCCTCAAAAAACTCAAGCTTTACTTCGTAGCATATCGCCTACTTTGAGGTGATCTCTGCCTAACATATAAAGCTATGTCAAACCCAGAGCTGTTGGACATGCTACACCTACAGAAATCCCAATCCCTCCAAGCTACACGCTCTAGGGACCTAAACCTTGTCACCACAATAAACAGGACACACTGGAGGGATAGATTCCTGTCCCAGAGACTTCCTATACTCTGGAACAAGCTACCCATCTATGTGCAAAGTTCTTCATTAGCACTCTTCAAGAAAAATCTTGATGAGTGGATGGAAAATAGGAAATACACCCCGGGGATCACTTCTGTGTCTCTGCTGGACAGTGGCACAGGAAAATAACTTTCCTGGGTGGCGTAAGCTATGGTACCTTGCTGGCTAGGCTTACGTAGGCCCTTGGGCCGATAGCCTAGTACCTACCTATGACCCTATGCCCTACTTAGAAAAGACAGCACTAACAAAAGAGGCTGTGGTATCGCCATCCTTTTCAAAAACAACCTTACCATCTTAACATAAACATAAACATTCCTACTTTCAACATTGCTGAAACCCTACTCTTAAATGTAAAGCTTCGCCCTCAAAAACAACTAGACATACTAGGTTCATACATTCCTCCCAAGAACAACATAAAAACACTAGAATCCAAAACCCACTGGGCATCAGAATCCCTCCCCATGAGACACTCCTGTTTGGAGATTTCAACATAGACTTGGCTTCAATAAACTCACCCCTCTCCACTACTCATATAAACCTACACAGATTTACCCAGATCATCCAAACCCCAACTAGGATTGACAAAACCTCCAAAAAGGAATCCATTTTAGATTGGATTCTCATTAATCGCCCATCCATGTCACAGTACACTGGCATATTACCCAATACCCTTAGTGACCATCTCCTTACATTTCTCCTAAGGCAACAAATCAAACTAACTAAAAACAGCCCCCTCAAACAAATATGCTACACTAAAAACTTCAGAGCAGAAGACCTACTGCTAGCACTCAACCACTGCAACTGGTCATCCCTACGATACTTCCCCTAGACAAGGCACTTGACTATTTTAACTCCACATTTCTAGACATACTTAACCAACTTGCCCCTCTAAGAACTGTTTGGACAAAGTCCGACTCTGCACCACGGTTCACCAAGAGTACCCGACTCCTACTAAAACAAAGAGATAAAGCATGGGACACCTGGCATCAAAACAAAACTAATGCTAATAGGCAAAGATGTCTTGAATTAAGAAATAAAGTAAAAAAAAAAATTAGAACAGATAAAAAAACTCACTGCATTAATATACAAACAAGGTATAAAAACAACCCTCAAAAATTCTGGGCTACCATAACAATATTCTCCAACCGGGAAAAACCAGTACCCCAACCCCAAAGACTGACCCTTCTGCAAATAATATTGCAACACAATTCAATGAATATTTCATCAATTCCATTTTGAAACTATCAACAAATTTTGCCCCCGCAACCCTCCCACACTTAAACTCCACAAACAACAAAAACTATTTCTTCTTCCAATCAGTACAAACCAGTACAGTCCACAGATACCTGTCCAAACTAAAAACCACTACGTTGAGCGCTGATAAACTCCCAGAAGAATATCTCCTGATTGCAGCCAAACCTATCTCTTTACCCCATCTATATACTAATAAATAGGTCAATCTCCTAGCAAAAAGTCCCAATCCTCTGGAAAATCTCTCATATAATACATCTGTACAAAGGAGGAAGCTCGACTGAATTATCAAACTACTACCCAACAGCCATCCTATCCCCATTCTCAAAAATACTAGAGAAATGTATTCATTCCCAATATTAAAATTCCTCCTCTCTCACAATCTTCTAGCGAAAGCTCAGCATGGTTTTTCACCTGGCCATAGCACCACCACTGCCCTTATCAGTTTTACCAATCATGTTAATCAACAAAGAAATGCAGGTAATCTAATATCAACCATCTTTTTGGACTTCTCAAAAGCATTTGATGCAGTCTTCCATAGCAAACTACTTTCTGCCCTTTCAGAACTGAAACTAAATAACTCTGCAATCCTATGGTTCAAAGATTATCTAACAGACGACATGCAGTTAAATGGCAGAATAACATATCGCCTTCTTCTCACAGTCACCTTAGGAGTGCCTCAAGGATCTAGTCTTGACCCTCTGCTGTTCACAATATTTAAAAGTAACCTCCACACATCCACCCTTCATGCAAGTTTAGTCCAGTATGCCAACGATTCTACATTAATCTGCCTCGCCCCCTCTCTCCAGATTCTACAGAAAATAACTCAAGAATCCTTTGATGCAGTTGAAACCTGGTTAATTGATTCCCAATTAATACTCATCCCCAAAAAACCCAGCTTATGCTCTTCCATCTCTCTAAAGTGATAGGCCCCATTCCCCCTTTCATTATCATTGCTTCTGACAACACCCACATCACTCCAATTGCACATACCAAACTACTAAGAGTTGTCATTGACCAAAACATGAAATTTGACAAGCACATAGCTCAAACCATAACTGAAGTGCACAAAGAAAATAGGCACACCGTAGAGATGTAAAAACTAACTTCCAACAGTAGAATTACCATAGCAAGGACCCATTTACTCTCCACATTACTTTATTCTTCTCCCATCCTAGTCAAACTAAACAAAGGTAAACTTAAACTATCCACGTTATCACAAGACAACTAAATTTGCTAATAACATGTCCTAAAGATCCCACCATTGCCTAGCCCTTCATAAACTGTCCTGGATGGAATTACCTAACTTACTTTCCCTAAGTCAACTCACCTTGGCACATCAAATTCTTTATTGACTCAGCAAAACCCCAGCCCTATAATAAATAACTAATTGCTTTGATGTGTACCATGCTAATCTGTTTAAATCCTCTGATAATTTTTCTGAATGTAAATGGACCCTATTTTTGAAGGACAAACTTTTGAATTGTTCAGACAACCTACACCATCACTGCAGGTTCTGTCAAGGAAGCTGCAGATAGACTTCTTGATGAGAAAGTTCTTGGCTATGTTGCCAAATGAATTTTATTAAAAAAGATTTAGTTATATATTAGCCCTTATATTAATAAAATTATTTCAGTTTTTGACAATTTCTGGCTTCACTCCAGATAAACATTTTGCACTAGCAGTCCAAAACAAAACAGTTGATATTCAGTTTCAATATTAAACATAGGTTATAAAATATGGGCTTGTACAATTATTTTATTTTATTTTATTTATTTTACATTTGTTGACTGGGTTAATGTGACTGGATACATGTCCATTTTAAGTGGGGGCCCGGGGAGAAAAGCTCCAAGCATACAAACAGATAAATCATTAAAAGACAGGCTTAAGTTACAGTTTCAACAACAGTTATGAAATAAACAAGAATTACAGAGTACAATTTAGCATAAGATAGCAGAGGAGGAGTTAGTCAGGATTAGAACAAGGACATAGCCAGTGAGTTTTAAAATACTGTATGAGGCTTTTTTGAAGCAAGTTAGCGAGGGTTCTAAAATAAGTTCGGCCGGGAGAGAGTTGCAAGTTTTGCCCACTGAGTTAGCAAACAAAGAATCCTCAGCTAAGTTGTTAGCTTTGAAAGTTTGAACCAACAGTTTAGTGGATAACTGAAGTGGCTGAGGGTTATTATAGAGCTAGATGATGTTTTTAAGTGAAGGCATTTTTTCAGGTTGGTTAACTTTGAATGTAACTGTGAGCTGGTTATACTGAAGTAGTCTAGGTGATTCTAGCCATCCTAAAAGGTTTAGGTTATCACAGTGGTGCGTCCTGTATGCAGTGCCGGTGGCAAATCTAGTGATGTGGTTATAACAGCTTGAAAATTTGCTGAGGTTGGATTTGCTCAAGTTAGTGACTATAGGGGAGGCATAAAGGAGGGTAGAGAGTAGATGTGTACAGGCAATGACTGTCCTAGCTAGTAGGGTGCGGAAAAGTTTATTTTTATATAGTGAGGCAAGGTTTTTATTAATGGTTTTAATTGTTTGATTGACATGCATGTCATATTTAAGATTGTTGTCAATTATAACTCCTAAGAGTTTAGTGTGGGTATCTGGGGAAATTATGGTACCATTATTAGATGTTATAGTAAACGAAGGTGGGGAGGACCTACGAGTAGGGGAGAAGAGGAGTAGCTTTGTTTTATACTGGGGTTTAATACAAGACGCTGATTAGACAGCCAATTTTCAACTGTGTTGAAGGTTGTCTGGGATAATGTGAGGAGATCTACTGGGGAGGAGGCTGAGCAAATCAGAGTGGAATCATCTGCATATTGGATACAAGTTGCTTCTGGGATGACAGTGTGAAGGTCATAAAGACAGAAAAAAGAAGGGGTCCTAATATAGAGCCCTGGGGGACTCCAATGGTGATGGGTAGAAGGGTGGAGAGTTTGTCCTGCCATAGGACAGGCTGCTGTTTACCACTCACATAAAATTGAAACCATTGGATAGCTTGGTTATCTAGGGAAATAGTTTTAAGGGTTTGTATAAGTAGCTGGTGGTTAACCATATCGAAGACTTTGGAGAGGTCGAGAAAAAGAGCTGAGGATAACTTATTGTTATTACAATCATGGTTTATGACATTGGAGAAAGAGAGGAGGGCTAAGGTGGCACTGTGATATGGCCTGAAGCCATGCAGAGAGCTAGCCAACAGATTATTCTGAGTGAGGTAGTGCAGGAGTTGTTTATGGATGCACTTTTCCATTATTTTAGCCAGTGGGTTTACAGTTTGACAGTTCAGTGGAGCTGCCACCTTTATGGAGTGGTATGACATGGGATATCTTCCAAATGGAGGGGATGGAGGCTTCAGTTGTGTCTCTATTGATCAAAATAGAGATGGGGTATGCTACAGTATCTGCGGCTTTTTGCAGGTAGTCTGCGGGGAGCAGATCTGCAGATAGGGTGGTAGGTTTTAGTTTCTTAATCAGGGCTCTGATGAGTGAGGTAGGAACTGGTTGGAAGCTGAAGGAGAGTAAGGCACTGGGTGTAGAAGTGCCTGAATTGGAACAAGTATGGGTTAGTTTGCTAGCAAGGGACTGGATAGTCTCTGTGAAGAAACTATTAAAGGTGTTAGCAATGGCCTCCAATGGCTTTTGATTATAAGATGAAGGGGTTGGAGTTGTGGATTGGCCTGGATAAAGAAGTTTATTAATACCTGCCCAGAACTTCTGAGGTTTGTTCTGATGTTTTTGTTGAAGATGGCAGAAGTATTTTTTTGTCTAGTTGAATGGATTTTTTTTGTGTCATTCCTAAGTTGTTGATAATTGGTATAAACACTTTTTTCACAAGTAGTAATTTTTTTCAGTATAACTTTATTCCTGGGAGAGCATGTCCTCTGTAATTTGAATAATATAAGGTTTATGTGCAGTCCCACCTCTAAGTATTTAAACTAGCAAAGCACTGGAATTATTCATTGTTTGCCACTCCTTTGATAAACTGAATAGAGTTTACAGATGTAAATGATAGTGATGCAATCAGATTTATTTAATTAGAGTTTCTATTCTTTCACACCTTTCTAAAGCCTGTAAACTGGCAAGTGTCTAACAGTAAGGCACGTCATGCAGGGCTCAGCAAAGATAAGCTCTCGCTCTCTAATTAGGATTTGAATCCATCGGAGCTTGTCATTCCGAGATCTGTAGAAGAGCAGGCATTTAATATGTTTGTCTTTGCTGATGACAGTTTATTAACAGTTTCAGAGTTTCTAAATCAGGTGATTTTTTTCACTTATTAAAATAGTATCCTAATATTACAGGATATGTCTCTAAAACTGACAAGACAAATGTTCTGTTATTTGACTAAATGTTAAATAACAGATATATTCTGCTTGAAGCAAGTTCTCTAACATTTTTTGTTTGTCATTTACAAAAGATATTTTGAGTCGACTGAGTCTCAAACCAATAAAACGTGTAGTAATTTGATGCAATATATACTCACCATCATCAACCCCTTTTTTCTCATTTTCTACATGGGGATGGGGTGTCAACTGTCACCATTTGTCTTGCTTAACCTATTTCTGTCTGTCCCAAATCTTCCAAATTAGGTTGTCTTGTGCTTTCTTGCACATGTGTGTATTAGGCTAATGACCACCTGGGCTTTTTTAAGACTAGCCATGCATCTCACATTTTTGACAAGTTCTGGTACCCTTGGTAAGTGTAAGCAGGAGCTTAGGAGATGAACATTTACAAGCAGGGGCCTGGGAGAGGATCCATTCACTGGCTGCCTGTGTCCATTAGAAACATAGGTGTCAAACATGTGCCCAAACCACAGTAATCTGTTATCTTTGATGTTCTGTGTAATTGTAGCTACTTGGGCTTCTGCTCTGATATCCACATTTCTTCATCTGTCCCACAGTGTGCATCCTAGCATCCATCTCAGGCACTTTATCTTTCATCACCTCTAACTTCCTCAACTGCTCTATTTTCATTGCTCATGTTTCTGCACCATATAGTTGTAGTGGTTGCACTACTGTTTTAATCACCTTACTTTGGTTGCGCTACTGTTTTAATCACCTTTCTTTGGTTGCGCTACTGTTTTCATCACCTTTCTTTGGTTGCGCTACTGTTTTAATCACCTTTCTTTGGTTGTACTACTGTTTTAATCACCTTTCTTTGGTTGCACTACTGTTTTAATCACCTTTCTTTGGTTGCGCTACTGTTTTCATCACCTTACTTTTTAGCTTCTTTTGCATGCTTCTTTCACACATTACCCTGATACTCGATGTAAGTTGGCTGCAGCCCCTCTCATTCTATCTTTGACCTCTTCATTCAAACTTCCTTTCTCCTAAATCACCCTTCCCAGATACTTGAGGCTGTTAACCTGTATCATTATTTTCCCTTCTACCTCAGTTTGCAACCTCTTCTGATTCCCTCATTTGCTGCCATTACAGCTGGCTTATCTATATTCAGTTTCATCCTGTGTGCCTTCAGTTTTACATTTCATTCTATGCTGAAGTTCTTGTCTGGAATCACTGCACTGCCACATCATCTGTACAGAGCAGCTTTGTTGATTTGCCCCCTCTGACCTGTTTGCTAATGTAGTCCATCACCAGAATGAACACCAGTGGGCTCAGAGCTGAACCCTGATGCAAACCCATTCCCTTTGGAAACCCCTCTGTGAATCTGAACACTGTTTATACTTTTGTCACTAGGTCTTTGTACATAGCCTGCAGCAATTCTACCAATTTTTCCAGGACTTCAAACCATTGCATGACTGTCCAAATCAGCATTCTTAGCACTTTGTCATATGTTTTCTAGAAGGCTAGAAATGCCCAGTTGGACTCTTTCCTCATCTTTAGCGTCTTCTTAAATAACTATCTATATATCTATAGATAGATTTATCTATCTATCTATCTATCTATCTATCTATCTATCTATCTATCTATCTATCTATCTATCTATCTATCTATCTATCCATCCATCCATCCATCCATCTATCTATCTATCTATCTATCTATCTATCTATCTATCTATCTATCTATCTATCTAATCTGTCTATCTCACTGAAAACATTGGGTTGATTGTGCTGCATTTTGATCTGACTCTGAGCTGCACATCTCCTATCTTGCTTTCTACTATCAATTACCCTCTCCAGAGCCTTCATGCAATGTGACAACAGTTTGATACCTCTATACTGCCCACAGTTGTGAATGCCCCCTTTGCTGTTGTACACTGGCACTAGAACACTTAATTTTCCAGTCACCTGGGACATGCCTTTCCCTCCATACTCTTATGATTACCCTCGCAACCCATTTCTCCCTTAATGTTTTGATCTTATCTGCCAAGATCTCATCTGGGCCTGTTGATTTCCCTGACTTCATTTTCCTTAGTGCTGTTCTTACTTCTTCTAGGGTGGACTCCTCTTATTCTTTCACTGTAGGCTGTGTCTGGTGAAGTACAATTTCTGTAAGGCTTTCTTCATTAAGAAGCTACTGGAGATATTCCTTCCATCTGCCTTTGATGTCCTGTGGACATTTTAGCACACTGTTTCTGGCATGCCTTATATCTAATGACTATTTTTTTATCTTAGTGTCATAGACTTGCAATCTGATCAGGTTTGTGCCATCTGCTGAGTCACTTTCCAGTACCTGGTAGAGTACCTGTGATGCCTTTTTCTTTGCTATAGTAACTGTTCTCTTAGACTATTTGTTATCCAAGTATATTCTTTCTTAGCCTGGTTCATCTTTTCTGTGTCTAACTTTTTCCTGCAATTTTTCTTTTGATGACTTATTGGACTTTTACATTCCTGTGCCATCTTTCCTTATGCACCTTGTTTCCATAGCTGGCTCAGCCACATATCTGTTGTAAAGTCCTCACACAAACTATTTTGAAGTGCTGTCATTCTCCTTCAACCCCACCTATTTCCTCTTCATCCTAAGGTGCTGCAGTCCTGAGTATTTCTTTGAACTGTGGTGCTTTCTCTCCAGTCAACTTCCAGGTTATCAACCTAGATTCTGTTTACCTTTGAGCCCTCTCTAACTACTGTTTGCAGCCGACTGTGGCAACCAGTGGTATATGCTGTGGTCCTGTTTTGTTGGGGGTGACTTTTCCTTACTAGGACTCTACCTAATTTGCATGTTGGCCACTCTTGTAGGTGATCTTGTGATTGCCTCTGTTCCTGAACCCTGTGTTGGTCACCATCAATCCATTTGTCAGACAGAAGTTGATGATGTCACTTACTGTCTTCTGATGCCCCTCCCTCACCAGAATTCCCACACTGTTTCTAGTCTGACTCTCCCTGAGTAGTAGACTCTGGATACAAAGCCAAGTTGCTTTTCTGCACTGCACTTCCATCTTGTTTCCTTGATACATAGGATGTCCAGCCTCCTCCTTATCATCGTGTCATCCACTTCTAAGCTGTGTCCTGTCAGTGAACCTATACTTAGAGTAGCAATCAAGGGTTCATGTTTTGAAGAATGATTGGTTTGACATCCAGATTTATCTCATCAGAGCTATATATCTCTAAACGTTCTTAATGGTGGGTCATATGAATATACTAAAATTGAAATTAGTATCTAAATAGATTTTCCTTATCATAAATACACTGGTACCTACAACATATCTGTGACACAAAAAAAAAAACCTTAGGAAAATCTAAAAGAAATTTCTTTGAAGAGGAGGATCCCAAAGAATCCCATAGGCAAATTTAGTAGCAAGTACAAAGCAAGCTGGTAACCAGGTTCCCAATCCAGAAATGCATGCATTGGCCCAACTATGGTCAAATATCTATAAGCTATGCAGTATTTTCCCAATTTATATTTTACACTCTATAATTTACATTTTATATTTTATATTTTATATTTATAAATTTTACAATTTATATTTTAGAGGAACAGAATATACCAGAATGACTACCTTTGTAGATTCACTTTCAGCTCTAACCCTTAGCTAAAATTGTTGTCGGTCTATAAGTTATTAGATAACAATTAATGCATTTAGCCTTTATAACCTTTTGCTGGACAGTTACTCTACTTGTGTTTTGGAATTTAGTCTTAACAACAACAACAAAAAAACAAAGCATTTATGGCTCCTAATATGCAAAACATTATATAGTATAATGCTCTTCAGATAAATGTGGATAAAAAAGAAGAGAGTGTACAACATTTAACAACATCAAAGATTCTAATTATTAAAAATAAAAAAAATGTATTTGTTTTCCAGCTGAAACTTTAGAAAGGACCATTGCTCCTTTTGCTAATGGCACGCTGTCCTATTATTACCAATTGTTATGACTGCATCCTGAAGTTATTAGTTTGCATTTAGTAGTTAAGAGGAATGCCAAATTTGTTTGGAATTTATTCAATCAGGACTTACTAAAAAATTGGAGGTTACAAAAAAAAATATTATAGAGCCTCCTTATAATTTTTTTATACAATCCAAATACTTCACGTGGAATACATACATCCAGGTAGAAATGTGTAGATTTCACTATTCAAGAGCTGTTTGTGTGGACTTCACCATTCAAGGGCTGTTAAAACTGAAGATCATAGTTTTTTGGCAATATAAATTGTGAATCTGACCTAAAGTCTAACCTTGTAGCAGAAAATTGTGCAAAATTTATAAAGCTCTTAATAAGTTTGATTTACCACTGGAACGACAAATTTGGTTGTTAGGCTATATAAACTCTAAAGTATTACTGCATAATAAATATGCTTTTCGTGGCTTCTTTAACTACAAAAAGGATTACTACTTTCTATCTGGAATGAAGAAGTGCCATTGATATCTGCTAGCTATAGCCATGGTGATATATTCTTAGAATCAATGATTTTTTTTAAAAAAAGAAACATTTATTGACTTATGCAGAAAAATATAGGAAACACCAGACCACTGCAGATAGTACCAAGTAAAACTCCAAAGTTTAATCCACATTACAGTTATTGACTTATCACTTATGACATAGGCAGCCATACATTTATATAAATGAAAACAAATCATATTGACATATTTTCAGTTGTAAATATTATACATTACATATAATCTTCTATACAGTTATTGTCAATCAAACATTGTGTAGCTTATTCAATGTCTGCCTTCCCTTAAACCTCATTCTTCCTCCAAAACAGTATTCTGCATGCAATGTTCCCACAATTCCCATTTTTTTCTATGTAATTTCTTCCTACCTTTTTTTAAAGATCCAATTTTCAGTTCTCTTATCTCTGTTATTATAGTCACTACTTCTAGCATGGTTGGTTTAGACTTTGACTTCCATTTTCTAGTAATTGTTTTTTTTTTTTTGGCAGCTACCAGAATTAAACTCAGCAAGGCCTTACTATGTCTAGGCAATTCCAATTCTGCATCACAGCTCAAAAAATAATTTCCTTAGTTGCACCAAATTTCCCACACAGTATTTGAGAATTTACTGTAAAACTGTTTCAGTAGACATCAGGATGATGGTGGTAAAGGATTATTTTAATGTTTCTGTATGCAGCTTTGTCATATTTTTGGCAATATATCTATTTTGGAATATCAATAACATTATTTTGGGAAAAAGCATACATTATATGTTAAAATATCAATGAAGCTTATAATTACATTAATAATAACACCCATGTTTGCTGTTGTCCACACTGGTCAGTTTGCAGCATAAATGGTGATAGCTGTAATGATTTACTGAATAATGTTACAGTTGACTAATCTTTAGATGGAACAAGTTATCTCCTAAAAAATAATGCATTCATTATCATGGTAAAAAGCATAACACTAGGAACTGGAAATTAGTAGAAAATCATGTCTTGTCAACTATTCATCCCCTGTATATTCTCTACTGATTTGAGATTATCATCTCAATTTATCAACCAGACAAATAACAGGAAAAGCAAGGCTGGGTGACAGTTCTCATGATTCAGCAAACACAACCACCCTAGGCAGTGGTAGGGAATAGAACAATATGAGAGGAAGCATATTGTTCTACATTTTCCCAACCATGCCTGTCAACCACCAGGTCCCCTCCCTCTGGTCATGAATCCATTCATCCAATCTTAGGAATAGGTAACCCAAGCATGGAGACAAAAGCTGACAAGAGGGGCCATCATATAGGCAGCCATGGAAGTTGTCTGTAGCTTTGCTTGCATCTACTGATGTGGGCTATGAGGGCATTTGCAACAGCCCTAGCCTCCCTTGGTGGCTGGCAAGGTCATTCCTGTACTTACAAACACATGATAATTACAAGCCTGGTAACACCAAGCCCACATTCCTCAGACTTATACTAGTGCAATGCCTGTAAGCTTTTACTTGCTGCTGGTGGATCAACACATCAGGGCAATCACCCACCACCACCCAGGAGGGTGAGCAAGCAGAATCTTCTGGTGCCCATCCTCCTCATCCAGCTCTGCTGGTGCTACAGCTGCTATTTAAATTCGATTCATCTTGGTCAAATATCTCCCATATGCCATGGAGCGAGGCTTTAAATAAGGCACTCATGCAGACATTTTTTATTTCATTTTATCCTTTTTCTCTTATATCTCTAGTGAGATTGTTGGCTAATAGGTTCATAGGTGTTTACTGGGCTAATGAACACAAGGGCCTTTTTAAGCCTAGCCATGCATCCCAAATCTCTGACAAGTTCTGATATCCTTGATAAGTGTAAACAGGGGCCTGGGAGAGGAACCGATTACATGTTGTCTACATCCATTAGAGGCATAGGTGCTAGCCAGGGGTAAATTACCTGTTTTTCATCCAATTGACCAAGTTGCACTTGAATTGGGTTAGAGAGGAACTCTGCTTCACATGGATGGTAGCCTGTTTCAGAGATGAGGTAGTCTCTGAGATACATACCTGTCTCCCCAGCAGGTCCTATTTATATTACAGGCAAGGTTTAAGTCACTAAAATGGGTAATTCTGGTGCTGTTTGTTTTGTGGATATGCAGGAGGTAAATCAGAATGGGGTCTAATAATACCCTGTACGCTATAGGATCATAGGAGGTTACAGGAGCCTTACAAGCCTTGTTAAATTCAACCTGTGTTCCCAAGGGTGTCTGGTTCAAGCAAACACTAAAATCAGCACCTATTACCACTTGTCCAAGAGGGACATAGGTGGAATCCCTGGGGCGAATTTCCAGTTACCCATCCAGTCATCCAAATTATGCTTAAATAGGGCCAACGAGGGGCTTTATTTAACATGAATAGGAAGCTTGTTCCAAATGTGAGGCAACCTCTGTGAGACAAATCTGTCTCTCCAGAAAGTTCTGTTGATATTACATATCAGGTTAAGGTCCTTTGAGCGGAGTGACCCATGTGCCATTTGACTTGCAAATGTGCAGCATTCCCATTAAAGCTGGGTAAGAGGTTGCTCTTTATACAAGGCACAGGTCATCTCTGAGTGTTCTGTATGACACAGAGTAAAGCAAAAATGATTTCCATCTATCTGCATAAGACAGATCTTGAAGACCCTGAATTTTCTTTGTAAGGAATCTTTGTGGTCTCTCCAATTGCTGCAGGTATTTGGAAAGGAACATGCCAAAGGAAGCATTGTACTCTATTGTTGGCCTGATGAGGGAAGAGTACAGGGGGGTTATAACCTCTTTTTGTCTGGAGGCAATGCCATTACTTATGAGATGAGCAATATAAAATACCCTTCTTACCACTCTGGAGACATGGTGATTGAAGTTAAGTATGCTGACAACCTGTGTACCGAGATCTGTCATCACTGACTGTGTGCTTAGGGTATTGCTATTGATGTGATAGTTTGCAGGAATATCACCCTTGCCAATGGGGGATGATAATGCAGTTTTTGCATTAAGTTGAAGATCATGATTTTAGCACCAGTCATTAGTCTGCATAAGGCCTTCTTGCTGGATGTTGACATTGCTAGGTGTTTCAATGATCGTTCCCAGTTTTCAGTCATCAGCAAACTTTGTTGGCCACAGTACTTTAGTTTGAGTCTGTACATTGCAGAAGTAAATTCCAAACAGTAGGGGTCCCAGAACCAATCCCTGTGGAACAACACTGGCTATGGGTCTGCTGGAGGAGGAGGCGGAGTCCCCTATTTTGACCATATCAGTTCTATCAGTGAGCCAGTTTGCAACCCGCCTGACAATATATGGGTTAATACCCAGCTGGGTGAGTTTAGAAATGATACCTGAGTAGGGGATTGTGTCAAAGGCCTTGGTTAAGTCTAAGTAGGCCGTATGCACAAATTTGCCCTTGTATAGGGCTTTGATGATAGTTTTGAAGATCTCCACCAAGTTTAATAGGCATGATCTCCTCTTGAAAAGCCAAACTTGATGGGGTTGAGTGTTTGGAGATTTCCTATATCTTTGTTAATAAGGTCCATGATGATTCATTCCATGGCCTTGCAGATAAGGCTGGTCAGACTAATGGGTCGATAGTTCCTAGAGTCAGTGGATGCACCCCCTTTGTGGATCTTAATCTGCTGGGATTAAGCCAGTGCTTAGGCTGTGACTGAAAAGTGTGTCCAGTGGTGATGCTAATTCCTGTTTTAACCCATGTAAAACACAGTCCAGGGTGGTGTCTGGTCCCATACAGGGCTGTGTTTTTTGCCTTGGAGAGGGCATTTAAGACCTGCTTCTTGGTGATACTAGGTGGAAGACAGGTGTTATGGGACAGGGGACTGAAATTTTCACTGAACCTGTGAGCCAGTAGGTTTGCTATATCCACACTTTCTATATCTGTAGTACCAATAACTACAAGTTCAGCACAAATCTGAGCCTTACCTTTGAGGTTATAGATGTAACTAAAGAATGCCTTGTGGTTCTCCTTATTTAGGGAAGCTAATTTGGATTCATAGTTAGCTTTGAGGACTTCACTAGGAGCCTTATTTGCTTGTTTAAGTTGAGGAGGGACTGCTTCCACTTTTGAGACCATTCCTTCCTACTCTTAGACAGCAATTTCCTTCTCCTATTGTATAGTCTATTAATGGTAGTTGTCTACCAGGCAGGTTTGTTTTTCTTTGAAGATCTTGCTTTGGTTCTATCAGGTACAGCAGAGTCAATACAATTGTACAGGTGCTTGTATAAAGCATTGGTGTATAACTCAGCATAGGTGTCTGTTCCATCAGTGAGGGGAGGAGCTATGAAGCTATTTATGCTGTCATGTAAGAGGTTGCAATTGGCCTTGGAGAAGTTTTTTAGTCTAGTTGTTGCTAAGGGGGGGGGGGTCTTGTGTTATAATTACTGATAGCAAGACTGATTTGTGATCAGATCTCACCAGGGATGGCCACACACTGGGGGTGGTGCAGTGCTTCCCCATATTGGTGAGCACCAGGTCCAGGATGTTTGACCTCCTTGTGGGTGTGTCAAACAGCTGGTCTAGAGCATTGGAATTAATAAAGTCCAGGAACCTTTGGGCAAGTGAGTTAGAACACGTATAATTTACCCAGTCTATAGAAGGGTAATTAAACTCACCCAAAACCAGGGTGATTGGTTATATCTTGATTGACTCAAGTAGATCCAAATAGGCAGAGTGGATGTCCTGATTCATGGAGAGGGTCCTATAGCTGGCAATGACCCAAACAGGGGTCTTAACTACAGTCAATTGCACAGGAAGTAATTTAAGGGAATCATGCTGTTTAACCAATCTATAGGTGTATTGATTTTTAATGAATATTGATACACCACCTCCTTTAAATCTCATGCCTTCAGTTTGTGGTCTGAAGGTATGGAAGAAAATGTAACCTGGTACAGCTAGGCTGATCTCTGCAGCCTTACACCAGGTCTCAGTGACTACACAAATGTCAGCATCTTCCAGGGAGAGGACTGCTTCCAGTGAGTGCAGTTTCTGGTTTAGACTCCTAGCATTTAGCAGCATAACCTTGAGGTTGTTTTTAGAGGGCATTTTCCTTCGGGAATTTTATTCTTGTGACATTGCCTAAAAAGTCACTATAGGGATAGCAAGAGCCTTAGACAGTAACTAAAATCCCAGGGATGACAGATAAAGACCATCTCTGGCAAAGCATTGAGGTGTCGACCATGTCATCCCAGGTTGACAGATACTGGATCCCCTTTGAATGACACCAGAAACTAAGACAATTGTTGAAGTCAATCATATTTTGTTTGTATTGATGTATCATCCTAGGCAAAGGTAAAATGCTGGTTAAGGCTAGGGACATACCTGCCTGAGACACAATCAGAGAGCTCAAGCCATGTCTCTCTTTATATATTGCAATGAGGTACATCTCAAGTCATTCACAACAACATGGAGTATGATTGAGTCATAACAGTGCCTCTTGCTGAGACACCTGAGTGCGTGCATGATGTGGCGGATCCTGGCACCTGACAGACAGCAGACCATGACCTTTTCCTTATTCAACCTGGTGAGAGGGACATCTGTGTGTCTCACAACTGAGTTATCTATGACTAAGATGTTTGTTTTTGTGTTATGCCTTAGGGGCTTGACTTGTGAGACACTGGCATGTGATGTATTATGTGTACTATGTTTTGCAGAGGGTGCATTATGTGAAACATGCTTGTGTTTGCGTTTGGGAGGTCTCTGATGTTTAGGTAAGCTTCTTGTAATGATCTCCACATATGTAGATTTATGTGCTGTTGGTTTGTTAGGTGCAGGAGGTGAGGTCTGCATGCTGACAACCTGCTTACTATCAGATGGATTGACTGGTGAGAGAGAGAGAGCCTGGATTCTTGGTTCTTGACATAGATGCATCTCTTACATAATGAATTTGCATGGACTAGAAGAAGTGGGTCGTCGGTGTACATGGGGCAATTGCGACATTGCCTCAGTATTTGGGAAATTGTCTGTCCATAATGCTAGGTAAGTTGATGTGGTCAGAAAACAGGGAGAGGACAGGAAGGACCGGATAAAGTAGAGGCCAGGAGAAGTGGACAAAAAGTGCAAAGGGATGGTGAGTAGGATCTGTGTTAGTACCACAGGAGCTTCACTGAATGCATCACTTGTCAGTGACGGACTGTCACGAGAACTGACTGATGGACCACCAGCAGAGTACTAAGGGAAAAGTTGCAGGCAAAAGTGCTTGCATCTATGACCACCAATGGTGCCCACCGCTGCACGTCCGTGTGCAATGCGCAAACACAGTGATTATGTAAAACAAGCGCAAACTGCTCTAAACAAATTAACAAGTAAAAAAGCTCAAAACTGAGCCCTGTTCCAGCAGCCTTCATTCAGGTGAGTTCTAATTGCACACTCCCTCCCTCTATGGTGCAGGGTAACCATCTCCAACAAAAGATGGCCTGGTTTGGAGCTCAAGTTATACAAATAGAACTAGATTTAGAAGGTCCAAATCTAGTCTATGCAACAGCAAACAAAGTGCAATCATTTCAGGAAAAAAAATCGTTCAAATAAGCAGTGAGATGTTAAAAACACAGTTCAAAAGTACAATATACAGTGAAAAAATTCTACTTAAGTTTTGCAGAGATCAGCAGATTGCTTGGATTTGATTATGTAGCAAACAAGAGCAAACTGATTTAAACAAATTAACCAAAAAAAAAAGCTCAGAACTGAGCCCTGTTGCAGCAACCTTCATATGATTGAGGCACAGATCTCCCTTCAACAGCCTGTAAGAGACAGAATACAGGGATAGGGCCTTGAGGCGGTCTGCACAGGACATTTTACTTATGCCCTGTATTCTTTTAGTGAGAAAACTCCGTGGATGTTCCAGTTGTTGGATATGCCTGGTTAGGTACACACCAAAGGGGGCATTGTACTCAATGATAGGTCTTATGAATGCCGAATACAGTGGAACAATGAGCCAATGAAAAGTCACAGCTACCCTCTGCCACCTGAAGCCAAAACAGCAAAGCTTCAGATTAAACCAGAGGATTTACTAAGATCAGATTTTGTGTGTGTGTGTGTGTGTGTGTGTGTGTGTGTGTGTGTGTGTGTGTGTGTGTGTGTGTGTGTGTGTGTGCATGTGTGTGTACTGTGTGTTCTGTGTGTCCTTGTCTTCTCAAACCAAGAAGCACTGTGGTGAGGTGACTATCGTTCTTATTGATTACTTTACTATAATTTGCTGTGTTCAAATTTAAAAGACAGCAACTCTGGGGCAATAGATCTGTTGCAAAGAAGGCCTTGTTAAGTGTGCAAATTATTTATTTACTTATAGGTACACACAGTATTTCAGAATCAACTAAAACTACTGCAAAAATTACTCTGAATTACTAAAGTGAAATGTCTAAATAAAAATATTTTTATAGATTTTACAGTGCAGTGCTGATATTGTATTATATTTTATAAACTTAGAAGGCCGAGGTGGTGCAGCGGTTAGCACTGTTGCCTCACAGCAAGAGGTTCTCCCATTCGATTCTCGGCTGGAGCACCTTCTGTGTGGAGTCTGCATGTCCTTCCCACGGTCAAGTGACGTTAAAAACATGCAAGTAGGTGCATGCGTGAATGGGTGTGCCTTCTCTGAAGGTTGGGCGTCGGGCTGGCAACTCAGCACTGTAAAAATCCACTGCCAATCATTAGCGGACGGGAGTTCTGCTGTGACGACCCCTAACTGGGAAAAGCTGAAAGACAAAATAGAAGAAGACTAAGAACTTTTAATAAGCTATATGGTCACTTTTTCCTTTAATTTCGGCTTTATTTCAGTTGGATACATGCAACTGGACTTCAAAATAAACTACTGTGTTAATATACACATATACACAAACAAATTAGTGTCATGTATTACTTCATTTTAAAATACATAGGCTTCAGAACATTTCTGGTTAACTTTTTAATTGTAAATAAACCAGGAATACACACTTAAAATAGCATCCTAACCTTTCTTTCTTTATAATCATGCTCTTAAATTATTGACTACATCTACAAAATGTGTACTAATTTACATTGCCTTGCTTGAAATATTGATGTTATATCGCAAATAACTGACCTCCATAACTCAGTGGAGGAAATTAATTAGATTTTCAATTAAGTATTTCATTAGCACGAGTCAGTTAAGGTACACTAAAATCCATCTTTCCCTTTCACAATGACAGGAATAATGAGTTATCATGGGTGTTTTGTTTAAATTATTTTTAAATTATTACAAAATTAACTTTCAAACATGACTTTTTTATACTAGAAATCAGTTTTAAAACAACTGCTCAGGTAATGATCTTCTCAGGTACATATAACACAGTCAACAAGAAACATATTTTTAAGACTTCCATATCACTAAACTGATAAGACTTGAAATAACAAACTAGATTTCAAAAATCTACAGCAGTAGTTTGGTACTGTCAGCAGACCACACAATTCTTCAACTGTCTGCACGTGTGTTTCAGCAGATAAATATTTTACTTATAAAAAGGCATGGCATCAGACAAGTAGAGTGTCATGCATTTCTTTAACTTTTGTGGTAACTTACAAAATGTGTCCATGCTTTCACAGTACTACTGCATACCAAGTTGACATCCATGAAATAATATAGCAATAACCCATGCCTGGGTGTGGGTAATGCTGGATTTACCGAAGGTTGGCGTGGTTTGGTCCCGAGGGCGAAGCCCGAGGGACCAAACAAAGCCAACCGTGGGTAAATCCAGCATTACCCACACCCAGAAGTGGGTTATTGCTATTATACAATGACAGTATTTAAGAAAAAAAAATAATTACTTTTCTTAAATAATGGCATTGTATAATGCCTCCTTGCTGCCCTTCTGCAGCTGTCTGGTATTCCGCGGCAGTTCTGATGTACTGCGCATGCTTATGCCTACGCAGTACATCAGAGCTGTGGGCAAAAGCAATGGAGAAAGCAAGATCTCCGTTGCTTTTTACTGTTTTGCTATGTTAAATGGGTTTAACATAGTGAGACAGCTTTAAAAAAAGCAACGGAGAATCTCCGTTGCTTATTTTAAAGCTGTCTCGCTACATTAAACCCATTTAACATAGCGAGACAGTTTTGAAAAAAGCAACGGAGAAAGCAAGATCTCCGTTGCTTTTTACAAGCTGTTTCACTATGTTAAATGGGTTTAACATAGCAAGACAGCTTTAAAATAAGCAACAGAGATCTCTGTTGCTTATTTTAAAGCTGTCTCGCTATGTTAAACTCATTTAACATAGCGAGACAGGTTTAAAAATAGCAACGGAGAAAGCAAGATCTTCGTTGCTTTTTATAAACTGTTTCATTATGTTAAATGGGTTTAACATAGCAAGGCAGTTTTGAAAAAAGCAACGTAGAAAGCAAGACCTCCATTGCTTTTTACAAACTGTTTCACTATGTTAAATGGGTTTAACATAGCGAGACAGTTTTAAAATAAGCAACGGAGATCTCCGTTGCTTATTTTAAAGCTGTCTCGCTATGTTAAACCCATTTAACATAGCAAGACAGGTTTAAAAAAAAAGCAACGGAGAAAGCAAGATCTCTGTTGCTTTTTACACACTGTGTCACTATGTTAAAGGAGTTTGACATAGCGCGACAGCTATAAAAAAAGCAACGGAGATAGCGAGACAGTGTTTTAAAAAAGACTTATACTAATGGAAAAATTCCAGGCGACCGGACCTTTTTCCATTAGTATAAGTCAATTTACAACATGCATGCTGGCCATTCAGCGTGCACATTTTGGAATATTAATGGGGGGGGGTCATGGTATAACAAGTATTATGGTGTTCATACATGGTAGTATGAACACTCATTATCTCAAAAAAAAAAAAAAAAAACAGCATCGCTGATAATGCAATGTGTTCATGGAAAATTCTGTTCAGACAATAAAGACCCAGATTAGAATGATCTAATTTAAAAAAACGCTCCACTACAAGAAACTGATGCATAAATTCCCAAAGAAACTGGATGACTCAGTCTTGGTGAAAAAAAAATATATACCTGTCAAAAATTGTGGCTGGCAATAGGATCAAAACATTTTAAAGGGCTAAATCCCTACCTTCCTGCAACCTCCTTTGTAGAGTGTTTCACCTTACCATACCTCCCTTACTTACATTTACTAACTTGATAGTCACAAAGTTGGGGGGAAGAAACATCCTGCAAAAGTGAAAAAAATAACTCACACAGTTGCACTCTCACAGCAGAGATAATACATGTAAAAACATTCTGAAAATACAAATTCAGAGAGCTGGGACTTCCTTCACTGAGGTATCATTCATCATATGACACATCTTTCTTAAGAAACACATGTAAAGGCTTACAACCATTGCACCTACCTTGAACTGAAGTGAATATGCTGACTTCAAAGACAAATCTCTGGTCACGGCAAACCTGTCTCCATCTGATTTACCAAACATCATGGATGATGGTGTTGGGGAACAGAAGCTCTCATTTTTTGGCATTCCTTCATTAGCCAGCATCAGCCATACACTATACTGGTTCAGAGGGTAGTCAAATGCAGGTCTCTCATAGAAGTTCTAGAACGAAAATGATGAACAAATAAAAATATCCAGTGTTATCAGGAAAAAACAATCCATTTAAGGTGGCAGCTTGTGAAACGACTCTCTTTAAAACATTAATGTTGCTAGAGGGACACTTGTTTACAAAGCTGTAATGAAGAT